>NW_003546433.1:135298-147651 GCF_000090795.2 Amphimedon queenslandica | reverse complement strand
CTTGCTAATGTTCCCCAATGTACGTCATCGCGTGTCCACGCCCACAACCGGAAGTGATTTTGACAAAATGGCTGCAAGGCAAGAAATTGCAACTTTTGACCCAAGATTTAGTATGGAAACAGTACTTTTTGATAATTTTACTTATTTTTCCTATGATTTTTTTTTTATTACCAACATATTTCTGCGAAAAAAGTTTTTGGGTTGAGTTACCCTTTAACCAATTAGAGTTATATTAAAGTATGTGAGAATAGAGTAAAGTATTAAGGAGTGTACTGTCAAGTTGTCCCAGTTTATATACGTCAGCACAAATCTGGGCTATGAAATAAGTATTGGCTTGGTCATCTTTATGACGGTCAGGCCCACCTGACTAATTCAACATCAGCTGGCTTCAGCGTAGGGTAAGGAGTGACCTCTTGGCTAAACAATTGAAATAGACAAGTGCAAAATACTATGATTAATGATGCTAAGGATTATAAACAACAAAATACAACTAACCTAATATGTTCAACTATTAATTTATTGACTGGAATAATGACCATAGATGACCATCAAAAGAATGATTGCAGCATTGGCTGCATGGCCATAGACATGCAAATGTGAATGAGCCCTTAAAAATATTAATAACTATGTTTTACAGATAAGTCTAACAAGCTCAGTATAATCCAGGGATTAGGCAACTAATATAAAAGGTCTTGTATTTTGAGACGTGGTGAACTTAGAACAATTTCAACTTACAAGGGCCTTGTCTAGTTAGGGTGTGTGTGTGCCTAGCCTACTTTTAATCACATAATCCACAACTATCTACCATATAATGAAAAAGTTATAGCTGTATTATTATTGCAAAACATGTTTTTTAATAATAAATTTATTATGTTTCAGAAAACTGACTTCAATGAGTCATGAAGCTTTCATTAGACCATATTTGTACTACTCCATTAAACGATTAAAATCTTGTGTTATTTACTAAAAGAAGAGAAACATGTAACATTTCAACAGAGATAATGCTAAAGAAGGGAGACAAAATAATAATAATAATAATAATAAATTTGTCATTATTTTTATTAGAGAGGTGTGGCCAAGGTGGGCTTAATAGATTAGCCTAGCTTTCCAATTACAAAGTTGGTGCAAAATGGCCTTTTATGATGTGACTGAAGAAGCTTAAACAAGAAGGTGCACTATATAAAACCATTCACGCAACGTCATGAAATCGCTTCCGTCGATCACAGTATAAAAGGAGGTGCCCTGGGCACAATATGGTGGCCACATTTGAAAGTGACAAAATGGCTGCTGCAATGGCATGGCTGTTATCATGGTTCAATCAGTGGCATAACGCACCAAAATAACATGAAAAGTGTAAAGGCAAGGCCATAAATTCACAAGCACATGTAGACAGCATGACCATGAGCAAAATGGTATTGTTCACTTAAAGTCAAAAAATTATCAAATTTTATATATTAAAATGTTTTCTCTGATGATTCAAATCATATATTCTGAAGATGTGTCTGACAGCCTAACACAGGCTGTCAAAGAAGCTGTCAGGCAGGTTATACAGGCTAGTGGTGAACATGTAGCCAGCACCACAACACAGAGAACCACTACCAGCAGCAGTCAGCCTTCACCTTCAGCTAGTGGCTCTAGTACAAGACCCCTGGGTCTTTTGCCTCATCCACGTCCTATGACTGGCAGACCAAGCAGTGGGAAATGTTCAACGGTCCACTGGAAGAAGTAAATTAAAAAATCTATAATTTAAAATAATTACTAAAAAATAATAAATAACAATACAGTGCTTTGCATAACACTTGCAATGTAAAGGAAGTACAATGTTTACATGAGGGAGGAGTTTGTGGGCATGCAATTGCAACTACACTAGTCACATGGACAAAAATGGATCCTTCTTTTCCCTGGTTTTCACCTGTTTTTTATCAAGGTCATGGGTCACCAGTGTTTTATCCACCACCTCGCACTCAATCATCAAGCACTTCTAGAGTGAGTGAAACAATTGATGTTTCCGTTTCCGAAGAAACCGCTCAGACTACTAAGGAGTTCATGTGTGTTGTTAAAATCATTAACCCCAAAAAGAAAAGCAAGTTTATTGTAAGAACATGGCATGAAGCCTTGGGTATGGCTTTTCTCACACCTGATAATATCAAAGAATGTTTACAAAATTCTTTTCTGGAGCAAGTTCCTAGTGGGTTGGACTTCGGAGTAGGCTATTTCCATGGAACTAGTAAGCAATGGCTTTGTAATGGTAAAGATGGAGAGTTAATGTATATAAACATTTCTGCGGCATCCAAAATCACCTTATGGTGTGATGGTGTTTTTGAAAAGTTCACTCACTTGGCTGAAGGGGAGGCTCAACCTGCCGCTAAGAAAAGAAAAATAACATCTACATCTCAGCCTTCTCTCAAATACAGCAATGAAGCTACTGAAACTATTTTTCAAGAGCTAAAAGGAAAGCACCCTAGCATGGAGACCCCTAAATTAAGATTGTGGGCAAAAATGATTGAGAAAGGACGTCATGGTGATTATGACAAACCACCAAACATACCACTCATGAATGATGGTGCTACAAATAGTAAAAAGGATATGAGTTCGCTTTCTCCACTTAAGCACACACAAATAAGACGAAGCTGTCTAGAGGATTTACAAAGATTAAAAGCTTTGTATGATCAAGCTGTGTTATTGCCAATTGAATATCATGAGGAAAAGGATAAAGTACTGAAAATGCTAAAAACACTCAAGTAGAATTGTTTAACTGACTATTATTACATAATTCATTGTTATCATGTGTAACCTGCATGCTTGACCCAGTTTTGACAGTCATTTACAGTAATTGTTGTGCATGCGTATAATAAAAGTGTTTCTACATTTTAAAAGTCAATAAGTGATTCGTTTTTCTTTAAATTAGCCTTAACTTTTGAAAATGCTTCTTCTATAGGATTTAAATCTGGGCTGTAGGGTGGTAAAAATTGTACTATTGCTCCAGTTGATTCAATCTTGTCAATAACTTCATCAACATGATGAATTGATGCATTATCCATAACAACAACACTGTGTGCATTCACACCATCAAATGGTTGCAATAATTATTGGTAAAAGAACTTGCAAATGAAATCCTTAAACTCATTGCTAGTAACTGATGCAGCAACAGTGTAACAGTCTAGTAATCCATTTGTGGAAATGGCAGCAATAGCTGATACTCTCTGTCATCGGACCAATAGCTGATGGGAGATGGCTGGTTGATCTTGAAGACTATGTCCAAAACGTCTTAGACAGTTTCTTCGATCAGCTCCAGTTTCATCTACAAAAATGAGCATTTCAGGATGACCTTTAAAAATCAACATGTCGTAGTAATAATATGCTCGTAATTCATCACTCCTCTGTTTAGCTATTACTTGTATTCTTTTCAGACTAAAGTTAGAATTTTTTACATATAGTACGAATATCTAGATCATTCCCTGTTCCCTCTATGAGTTGCTTCTTGATTTCGTGCTAGTATATTCCAGGATTATCTAATAAACTCTCTAGAATAATTTGCTTGTCTATATCTGTTAACACAGTATTTCCCCTATTAGGAGGATAGCATCTCTTTTGAACACTTTCAGTTTGCCAAAATAGGCCCACTGTTCTACATATTGTGTATGGGTTGACACCCAGATTGTGTCCAACTTCAGAGTATGTATGTCCAAGAATTTCTACTTGATAAATGATCCTCCATCTTAAGTCCTGTGAGTAGGCACTAGTCCTAGCTGGTTCATAGGAAGCCATGATCTTTTTAGTGAAGCAGAATCGAGAGCAGAATAGAATAATAGGGTAGACTTTCCCAGTTTCCCGCCTAAATTTCAGTTATTTAATATTTATTTATAGCTAAACCAGCTCAATGTGTTAACCACTAGCTACACTCAACTCCACCCTTATATAAACATTGTGACCTAGCAATATTGCAAGTTTTATGCAAAGCACTGTAATTATTATAATAGGGCTGAATGGATACAAGGATTATGACAAGCCTCCAGTACTTAGCAGGGACAATGCATGTCCGCACTGTCACCTAATGCCATGTGTCATTGAAAAACCACCGTCATGGCTAAGGGGCAGTGCTGGCCCCAGTCTCTCCAATGCCAATAAAAGGTACTCCCTATACCGGAAGTTCTGGTCACTGCTGGCGAGGCTCTGAGTATGAGAGGAACGTCAGTATGTGGCACTCAAAGAGACCTTCACCTCCAGTGATGACAGGAGGGAGGTAATGCCTGTGTGTATTGTTACGGTTCATAAAATGTCTGACTAATAACTAATTATGTGTAATAGGAACTGAGAAGGCGCTACCCCAATCCACCAGGTGTCCTGTACACAGACTTCCAGCCATCCTAATGATAAAATAATTAATTAATTGTTAGTTTGATTTTAAACTTAGCTTTTTCCATTATACATGTAATTCCTTTTCATAAATACTTCCAATCCTGTATAATTCAAAATTAACAAAATGTAGCAAGAAACAATGACATCAATAACAGTTGCAAGTATACTTCAATAGTCTTCCTGTTCATCATCTAACTCATCTACCCCATTGCCATCCAGAAAAATGTCTTCATCATCTTCATCAAGAATCTCACATATTGACACTTCAACTGGTTCATTAGGCCTACAGTCAATCCAAAATTACAGTAAAGGTTAAGCATAATTTAATTAAATAACCTTATGTCTACTTGATTTTTCTGCAAATATACCTTCCACACATTATGAGCAAACTGGTATGTCTTCTGAACTAACGCCTTGAATGGTGTACGCTTATCTGGTCTTCGAATGTCAAAGATATACCGCTCACTCGTATGTGGTCTTTCAACATTTTCGTTCTATGAATGTCAATTTTAAGACAGTATTAGTAAACACTAGTTTTACCAAATCCATAACTGCTATATTGATTATGATTCTGAAGGTTGTAGTACCAAAATGTATCCTTTTAGGGAAATAAGTGAGTAGATGATGATTAAAAGACTCCACCCAAAATGTATCCCGACACTGTTAAATATTATAAGTAATGTAGTCTAAAAATACTTACCGAACAGTATGATTCAGCATTTACATATTTCAAGGTTTGCTTTAACTTCCTAGGGTATGCTTCCACTGCATTGGGGTCAGTTATTAGCTTCTTTCATGGTGCATACCCAGGACGTCTACAGCTGAAGGACTGATTACAGTTGGAGTGATTACCCTGTCACATACATTCATACATGTATATGAATATAGTACTAAAAATATCTAACTTGATAATGATAAACAATATTTGTTATTAAGTCTCGCAGATTCTCTGGATACTTGTTGCAGTTCTTCATACTGTAGTACGGATGTGTTTTCGGACTCTTTCCTATGATACATGTAATCATATTATTTTCCATTGTTCCTTACTCTTATCTGACAGTTCTGGATATCAAGTTATACTAGCCCTTTTCTTTGCTCCTGTTGCTATAGATGTTATTGCTTTTGCTACATTCTTAGTCCCTACAAGCAAATAGACAGAAAAGAATAAAACTAGCTACTTACCATGCCATGTGTCAAAGAGTGTTTCAGCTTTAACTCTTCAACAATATATGATGTTACAGGCGGTGAATTGTCATGAGCTACCTCTGTAACATTCAATCCTATTTTCAGATTTGATTAGACAATTCATTCCCTTCTTTCAGTACCTTTTGATATTACTAATGGCAACACTTCTTTTGTACAGGCAAGCTCCCTTGTCTGAGCGCAGGTGTGTTCTTTTCTGGAATGTGTCACACTGCCTACAATCTTGTGCATACTGAAAAATTGATGTACAAAGTCTAGTAAAATACACTACAAATACAAGTACCTTCCAGAAAAACACGGCACAGTTGTATGGTAGGCATTAGCAGTTGAGTCATGTCTAGTATCAGTGATGACACACTACAATGAATTTATAATGTACCATTATTAATATACTGTACTTCTCCATCACTCTCGTATTCAGAGGTTGACTTGATTTCATCAATTGCCTTCATCATTGATGCTTCAGCACAACTTTTAATAGCACCTACATACCCCTTTGATTTATATACTATGGTAAATACATTTATAATGCTACAGTGAAGCACAAAACTTAATTACCTCAATCAATGTACCTCTTCCCTAATGTACCAAGCAATCCCAATCTACAGAAATGGTAGTATTGTGATGGGAGCATTCCAGCACAAGAAAACACTTGTATGATCCTTAAGTAATATTAATGCCAAGACTTTGCGTTACACTTTATACTTCTGATTAATTAGGTATCTAGTGCCTAATAGACTTGAGCTGGCCCACCATTCCTTTCCATTGCATGACTGACATTGAAATTCAGCACGAATCACATGCCCGAACTATAACAATAATGACAATAAAAATAAATTCTAAAATAATACTCCAAGATACCTGTCTGTATCTGATCATCTTTCGGTTGATCATGCCACACGTACACCAACGTGTCAGTCCCAAAACCAAATCCTCAAAAGCAGATCCCTGACACACAAACAATGGCTGCTCTTCATCTCCATCACCAGTGTATATACCTTATTCAATATCATCAATAATTTCAACATAATATAACTACCTGAGGTATTCAGCATAGCAGAAGAACTACCTGTGTTGTGTCACCGAACGTCAGAGTCCTCCTTTTCGGCTAGATCAAGCAAGTGAGACAGCAGTTCCATGTTGTCAACAGGCCGTCTCTCCTTAGTAGCTAAAAACCCATTAACTCGATCAAGCCTAGCTATAAAATGATCCTTGTCTTCCTTTTGACCAAAATTCAGCTCCATTTCGAAACGAAAACCATCTCTTCTAGCACATTTCTTCATAAAACTCATACCATCTGTAGCAGACATTTTTAACACATGTAAAAACGGAAACCACCATGCCCAGGGCACCGCCTCTTATACCGCAATTTCTCATTTAAGTTTTTTTCTTACGAGTAACTTATGACAAGTAATATGGCACAATACTGCTGACTAGATATATTTAAAAGATTTGAGACAGTCTAATGCTGCTAGCCTGCTACATTTCCGGGTCAACCCTTCAATAAGTCGGAAGGCCAGGCAGAATTTTGGAACATAAGTCGATACCAAGTAAGAACTGAGAAATTCTACACATATTAATGAAACAGAAGGTAGATGTCAACTGGAAAGTGGGTTTATTTCTCCCGAGAATGTCAGCAAAATTGCTAAATGTTTTTTATTTTCCTCCCTTACTTTGCTACCTTCTTAGCCTAGCGCTGCTCTTTAAACATTTTTAGCTGATAAATGAAGGCTTGGACTAGCTGTAGAGAAAAATCTGAGTGTAGGCGACTTAGTTTTCTAAGTAAAAAAGTTTAAAAAAAAATCTGATTATGATATGCAGGACAACCCAAGTACTTAATGCTCGCCTACACAGCGAGTCCAACAATAGAAGTTAAGACATTCAGCATGGTTGAAGAAGCAAGTTCATTGTGGAGGGGATGTCTTGGGGCATGATGTGGATGTGCTTTAAATTTGATTTGTGTACCTTTCTTCTTAGCTGTCCCCACAAACACCAATCTGCAACCAGTACCTTTTGAAAAGTAAATGTGAAATGAGAAATCACATAAATGCGCATTGTAAATACAAATACTATTCAGTTATCTTTCTTTCTCTATAGCGGCTACCTTCTCATCCTATTGTGGCTGCCAACTAGTGACTCACCTCTTGTGGGACTGACAGTGACAAAGATTGTGACTGAGAAATCAGTGAGCATGCGTGGTAAATTGTGAACTGTTTTTCGGAAATATTCCTTAATGTTTCTTTTACGCCCATGTAACTTTGGGGCGGAAAGACAACGCCTACCATTTCAATTTTTATAATTTCTTGCTTCTTGTCCCTGAAGTATGTTCCTTGCTTTGTTCCCAGCCTTCGCAAACTTCTGGACAAAAAGGAACTACAGAAGCTTAAAGGAAAGTTTACTAGATGAATGTAAAGCATTAAAGGGGTGAGCTTAAGCAAGCCATAGTGTATTATTTATGTGCAAGCAAAGCAATTGTATAGAGTACATGCACCAACTACGAGACACTTAAGATTGTTAAATTTTGAAATGTTATGATTGAAATTACAGGCAGTGTCTCATAATTACAAACCACCTCATAATATCAGAATGTACTCCAGATGTTCATGCAGATACAAAAAAGTGAAAATTTTGTCACAGCATTTCATAAGGTAGTCATCTGATCACTTGAAATGTTCCCAGCAACTGGTTATAGCCAGCATTTAAGATGTTTCAGAAGAAGTCACTGAACAAGTTTTCTGAAGAAGTTTGTACTTCTGCTTTGTTGATCTTCCTTGTTAGTAGAGATGACTTAGTCACTGCACAGCAGAAATTAAATACAGCTTTCTCATTGCAGCACTCAGCTTATCAGAGTCCTTTATCAATGAAAAAATTGTCTATCTGGTGTCTCAACCTTTCTTGCTGCTACAGAAGTCTTTGAACATCAGTAGAGTCTTGTCTTGCTGACCTTTGGCTGCAAATAAACTTAGACATGCTGATAGCAGCCATTTTATTCATTGTGACCACACCCGTTTTTAATTAAGATTAAGCTATCTAACATCAATAATAGTTAGACGACCTGCCCGTCCATACAGAGAGACAGATGCTCTATTGCCTTAATGGAGCTATGTCAGGATCGCCCCAGAAATATTTAAAAATATTGTATTTAATAGATGATTTTTGAGGTATAAAAATATTTGAAGGAAGGCCGACAGTCAACAGCAAATACGAACATGTAAGCCAGGCTGAAGTTAATTGTTAAGCTGTTACTTCAACCAGTGTGCCTGTAAAGGATATGCAGGTAACAAGTAAGAAGGCTGCTTCCTTTTTTTATTACACTCCTTTCCTTGATTGCTAGACTAGAGGTATAAAAGCTTTTACACTGTTAAACCTGTACCAAAGTAAGTACCATATAGCCGGAAATTTTACAGGGGCTAAATTTTAGTGAATTGCTAAATTTTTGGATGCACGGTTTTTAATTTGGCGGCTTTTAATTTGGCAATTTTGTGCCACATGCCATTGAGCATGCATATAATGGCTGAAAATGATGGATTTTTATTTTGGTGAATGGCTATCAATATGTCAAATTTAATCCCCTCCAAAATTTCCTGCTATACTGTATGTGTGTTAGCGTACCTCAAGTTTGATCAAGCTTTTATTCAATGTTGTGGTAAAATGTAGAATAGCAAGCTGTATGGACAAAAGTAAGTACATGCACTATATTTGCTTACATAAAAGCCAGAGTGACTATTTTCTACAATGGTATTTTGATATCAGAAAATTAAAAAAATTAAAATAAAACTTGGGCCCAGAGCAGGATTCAAACTGGGGACCTCACACATTTGACTTCAGCAGCCTAATGAAGTATCTACAAGGCATCTTATTTTTTTTTGAGGGTCGATTTCCTAAATTAGAGTTCAATACTATTGCTGCCCCAGTTTTTATTAGCATCAAGGTTCTATGTGGTATGTGTGTTATTGTAGCTTATTCCTTATGACACTTTGTCCTATACACACACTGAATAGGAGTTATTACATGTGTGATTGATGGTCCAGAGAGAGAACCTTTTTGATAAGGAGTTAGTTTTACCCTGTCAAGACTGGGGATACTGCGAGGTAAGAGAGTTCCATGGGTACTTGTAGTGATTGAAGACACAATGTGTTATTGTTGCATTAGTGAGTAGTAGAACCCTCTAGAGAGTATGGAGACAGTGACAGAGAATGTCTGACAGTACTGCTTTTGCTACTTGTACTGCCATTTGTGAAATTAAGTTGTGTATTACGATAAGTACCCGTCCACAGTAGACATGAGATGAGTGTCAGAGTGGCCTACCGCAAATATTAGTGATTGTGATGACAATAATAATAATAGTTAATGTTCTTCTGCATGGTTACATGCAGGTATAGAGTTTTGAGAGGGAATAGGTGAGAGAGAGAAGGAAAGAAATACTACAATGTACAGAGTTTAGAGAGGGAACAGGTCAATAATAATAATAGTTGTATTTCATATAAAATTGTAGTAGATTTTTTTTTTGCAAGTTGTATTGTAGTTATTGTAGATGTAGTTGTAAAGTACCATGTGAAAAAGGGACAAGGTGTTACGGCTAGACATGTCGTTATATTTAATTGTCATAGTAATAGTAATACAAAAACATAAAAAATTAAAAAAAAGACAAGGTTGGGTAGGATTCCGAATGAGCAACGATAATACAAAACGAAAATCCAACTCTTGTGACGCAAATTGTACTCCAAATTGTACTTTTAATGTTAGTACTTAAATGTTATGGATCACCTTGCAATGTAAAGTAGAATTTGTGTCACGAGAGTAGGATTTTCATTTCGTGTTTTGGTTGGTCGTTCACTATGCTACTCAATCTTGTTTTTTTTAATTTTTTTGTTCTTGTTTGTGTTGCATTTTAATAACATTTATAATATTTCTTCAGTTACAATTGTGATACTTTTTGATATTACACAAACAATAAGTTTCTTTATTATTGTTGTAATTGTTATGATTTTACAGCATTTATGAGGAACAACACTAATTGAATTGAATAGATATGGTGAAGGAATATCTATACAGATGACAAGTGAAATAAATACTATAATCTTGACGTGAATCCTTGTTCAAGAAACTCTATTTTCACAGCAATCCTGTAGCTATTCCTGCAGGTTCTTCCTGTTTTCGAGTTCATCTTATAATCAGTAATATTAGCATTAATTAATTGTTGTGTTTTTGAAATAAAATTATTCATTACACAATTGATAAATGCAAGATTAATACCTTCTCTTAGCTGGAAACTTCCACTAAGTATTGCAATTTGATTCCAATCATAACTAGCCTAGCTAGGTAAAAAATTACTTGCTGTTCCCAGTTGAGATCTGAGCATGTACGACAACGCCTAAATTTTGGAGCACATGCTTCGTAATTAAAAAAAAGGCGGCATAAGGTAAGCTGGTGTGATACAAAAGTCACAGTATCATTTCTTCCTTTCTTGGAGAATCATTCTAGGGGACAAGGACCTGCTCATACCCTGTTGGAGTACAATGGTGTAATAATTAGCCTTGTATCACCAGGCAAGATGAAGATATTGACCAACAACTGGATTGACAGGACTAACTATATGATAAAGAAAAAAAAAGGTGGCTGAACAAAACGGCCGGTTTGCCAATTTTTGATTTTCCTTGCAGTAACTATTTAGAGCCACGCTAGTGGTACCATTGGAGTTCTCTGGTCAAGATAAGGTCCACTAAGAAGTCTGGTAAGCATAGGAGATCATTTTCCCAGTGTAGCAAAGCTGCAAAAGTTGTGGTAGCCATTTTGTTTGGGGGTGAATCCTACATAGTAACGCTACCGTGTTACAAACAACAGTCCTTGAAAAAAAATCCATTGTATTAGTAATAGTAATATGAATTAGCCTCTCAGTAATAGTAATTGTAATAGAAATTACAATGTCAATTTGTCAGTGTCAGTGACAGGGGGAAATTTGTGTCATACCTGATTCTATTCAAGTTGCTTAGTCAGGTGTAGCAGCACATTTTTATATCAAAAAGCTTTTATTTATGTACATGTACCTTCACGTTGTAAGTAATTGCAATGTAATCCAATTACGATAATAATGTAATACTAACAGTATTAGTAATTGATTGTCAAGTAATAGTAATTGTAATATAAATACAGTAGTTTAGTCAAGTAATGTAATAGCAATATAATATCAAAAATTTTCTGGTAATAGTAATTATAATAGATTAAATGTTAATGTATTTGATCCCATGTCTGGTTGCAGAGCAGTTACGTTCCCACTACCACGTGAGTGTGATCAACTACGACAGTACCATGCCCATGCAAACTTCTCTGCACATGCACAGCATACAGCAGCAGCACAGAAGAGTCAAGTGGAAGTGGACAATTTGCTGGTTGCAACTAAACGAACTTACAGCGAAGAACAGAAGAAGGAAGAGAAGAAAGCTAAGGATGAGCCTGAGACAACTGACCAAATCTTTATTTGTCGTAAGCAAGACCATTCATCATACTTAGTGGACTCGCGCTCATTTTTGAAGTCACAGCTCCTTACTACTTGGCATTCTTTAAAGTAGAGAGAAAAGCAGCACCTACAAAGGCTAGTTACATCATAGAGGAGGCTGATATTTTGGATGTTGGATCAATTTGTCGTATAAGAAATATGAAGGAATTGTGGTCACACATGGTAAGCTGTAAGTTCACAATGTCCATGATCTACAATGCATGCATTGTAAAGCTAAAATTATAGTAAAGAAGCATGCATATTGTCACTTTTGTGTGTAAGTGTAGCTACATAG
>NW_003546433.1:133283-135007 GCF_000090795.2 Amphimedon queenslandica | reverse complement strand
AATTGTTGCTGCAAACAACAATGCATCCCATGGTTTCTTGCTAAATAATGATAGTAAGACTTAATGTATGAAAGATAAAGTTAATAATGTGAATGAGCAGTATGTAATTGGGCTGCATACTTCTGATTTTCTCATTGGTCCTTTGTGATGACAGTGTTGATGATGATCAGGACAATTAAGATGTTAACAAGGAGAATGGAAAACCTGATAGGGATTTTGCGGAAAAGGAAGATGTCTCTAGAAAAAGAAAGACAGATGGTGTGTTGACTTTTTATGAAGATTTGGCATTACATGATATTTGGTAGGCACAGCTACATTATCTAAAAAGGTAATGTGAAAAATCCGTTCCCAAGAAAACAAAAGAGCTGAAGAAATTAAATGGTGGGGTTCTTTCAGAATGAGTCTATGAGCCAAAATGACACTTTTGTTTTACAGATCAAATTATTATTCTTGAAGAATCATCAATTGTGCCTTCAAATGTATCCAATTGTGTGTGTGTGACACATTTGTCACATCAAACATCAGTACCACTTTAAGTACACCAGTTACAGTTCAGGGTAGTTGCCCAATCATGACATCAATATCCTCAGCTATTCCATCATGATTAACCCTAAATTCACCTGACCCTGAATGTCAAGAAGTGAAGTCATATAATGGACCAAATAAAGGTTAGAGTCATCGTGGCACATAGTAAGATAAATTAATTGTAGAGATACTGAAATCTTTGACTGGAAAATGAACAGGATAATAGACAACTACAGTCCCAAGTTTCTGCATTGATGTCGATCATGGTGAGTATTATTACTGTCATTCTCTTGCTCATTATCATGCGTGCATACACCTGCAATTTGTGCATAACATTTTGTAGTTGTAACTAATATAATAATAATGCCATGAATATAGCCTATATTGTTTAAATGCGATTGTAAATAATGATATAAGCTCTTCATTGTTTCATTACATCATGTAGTACATACACTTTATTCTGTTCATTTAATTATATAATTATTCATATTACGTTAATTCCTGGTGTATTTCATAATTTTTCCTATCAATGTCCTCCAGCACCTAATTTTACCAATTCCATTGAGACTCTAGACACATAAGCTTCCATTATTTATACTGCAGCTTTAAAATCTGAAACACCTTTTTCCCACGCTGCTTTAAACCGACAACTTTTTTCGTCTTCCCCAGTGTGAGAGAGTCTCGTTCCCTGAGATTGCTTCGTCCCTTCAGCTGGCTTGTTCACGATAAACAATTAACAGTCAAAATTCTCTTTTCAAATAATATAATTACTCTCTATCGCTCCTTACAAAAATGACACTATTTATAGTACACAGAATCATGAATATTTAATCATATCAATTATTGGCAATGCATGAATAATAATCACACAAACTATACAATATCTCACACACTCCCAACCTTGGATAGTGAATTACTATCCAACACTAATTACACAATTATATACACATTAATAACAATAAGAGTAGCAATTACATACATAATACATACTCTTTGAGTTCTTTGTCCAATAGCCTGGCCACAATTTTGTCACTTGCCTCAGTTGCTGCTTTACATCTAGGACGGGAGACTGTGGGGGCATCATTCGTGCTATCTTTATTAGAATGCAATTGATCAATTCCTTCAGAAGAGTTGGAATTATTGAGACTCCTCTCCTGATACCTCCTCTGTATAGCACACTTCTAGCGGATATAACTTCT
>NW_003546433.1:113708-129082 GCF_000090795.2 Amphimedon queenslandica | reverse complement strand
TTCGTCCCTTCAGCTGGCTCGTTCACGATAAACAATTCACAGTCAAGTTTCTCTTTTCAAATAATATAATTACTCTGTATCGCTCCTTACAAAAATGACACTATTTATAGTACACAGAATCATGAATATTTAATCATATCAATTACTGGCAATGCATGAATAATAATCACACAAAGTATACAATATCTCACACCCAGTATCTCTCCCTTTGCCACCTCTTGCTACAAACCAACCCCCACTACCTCCATCAATCTTTAATCAAAGATCTGAGCCTAATATTACACCCAACAAGTCACAGCCAAAAGTGAACGATTTACTTGACCCAGATGAGGTGATTGAGAAATACCCTAAATATAGAAATATTTCATAGGTAGGACAAATAGCTGTTAAGCTTGCTTCTAAGGCATACTTTGGAAAGGAAATACTACAAAATCTACAGTCTCTGGACAGCAAAGTAATACTTTATTAGCAAAGGACAAAGTTAGGGCCCTTAAGAAAAAGATCCTTAGTTTATCTCTCATGCATCTATGTTGATACTTCAATCGAATTTGAACCAATCTGGATGAAATGTGTCAATGCTATAAGTCATAATGCTGTTGGTTTGAGGAAAAAGGGAGCAGTAGTTATCAACTGGACTGAGTAGGCACACTTCCAAAGGAATGATTATACAATTAAATGGTTATTAAAAAGATTAAACTTTACTTATGAAATTAAAACAGTAGTATTTTTTTAACATATTGACATGGAAGATCCTTCTTCTTTTCTTCTTGTCATGCATGTCCACTAGATAGGTCACCCTTTCATTTCTCTTACCAATCTGATATGGCCCATGCAACTAAGCTAGGAGCTTGTCCTGAGAGGTGGGTAGTAATACCAGTACCTCATCTCCAGTCTCAAACACTTTCAGTCTAGCATCCTTGTCATACCATTTCTTCTGGCCATCCTTAGCTTTCTCCATTGAGACCTTCACCAATTCTGACATCTCCTGCAATCTCTCTCTGGCTGACAACACGTAGCTCACCACACTATCATTACTCTTCTCCTGAGCTTGCTAAGTTTCACTTAACACATCCAGTGGTCCCCGTACATCTCTCCCAAACAACAGTCAAAAGGGGAAATCCCTGTGGATGATTGAGGTACCTCCCTATAGGCAAACAGTGGATAAGGTATATACTTGTCCCAGTCTTTCCCTTCCTTGTCAGGGGTCTTACGAAGCATGGACTTGAGTGTCTGATTAAATCGCTCGACAAGACAAGCTGTCTGTGGGTGATATGGGCTAGTTCGAATCGCTTTAACATGTAGCAATCGGTACAGCTCTGCTAGCAACTGATAAGTGAAATTGCTCCCTTGGTCTGTAAGAATCTTTTGGGGTATACCCATTCTTAAAAATGTCTTGATGAGTTCCTCTGCTACATGTTCTGCATCAATGCTTTTCAGTGGAACAGCCTCCGGGTACCTTGTAGCATAGTCACAGAGGACAAGGACATACTTGAAACCAGCTCTACTCTTATGGAATGGGCCCACAATATCCATTGTCACTCTAGAGAACAGTTCCTCAATAATAGGTAGAGGTATAAGGTGCTTTCTTGACTCCTGTTTATGACTTCTGGCAGATTGGACATGCTCTACAAAACTGCTCCACATCCCGAAACAGTGCAGACCAGTAGACATAATGGAGAATGCGTCGGCGAGTCTTCTCTTTCCCAAGATGTCCTGCTAAGGGATTTCATGAGCCAGCTGTAACACCATCCTCCTGCATTCTCTTGGTACTACTAGCTGCTCCACTTCAGACTCTTCTCCTCTTCCAGGAGGTTTCCAGTGTTGGTACACAAGTCCATCCTTCCTAAAGAACCCAGGTCCAGCTCTGCTCACACGTCCATCAGCTGCAGCTCTGACTGCTTCCAATGACGAATACTTCTCTTGAAGCTGCTGGAACTCCTGTGTAGTGAGATCCAGCGAATGAACAGGTATTCCTTGATGAGCAGCAGACTGATTGACTTGTCTCTGTTGTCTCTTTGTTAGCTTTGTAGGTGTATGCATAGTAGTATGAGTCATGTGTGCAGGGGGTGTAT
This sequence comes from Amphimedon queenslandica, assembly GCF_000090795.2. Lineage (NCBI taxonomy): Eukaryota > Metazoa > Porifera > Demospongiae > Haplosclerida > Niphatidae > Amphimedon > Amphimedon queenslandica. The sequence goes on along the minus strand of NW_003546433.1, from coordinate 127,010 downwards.
GCATAGGAGTGTTTATACTTTGTGCATTAGGTGTTTCCTCCAACACCAAAGGTGTTGGGGTCACTTCTGATAACACTTCACGTTCCCTAGCCAGTCTCTCTTCCATTCATCTTTGCCTTCCTGCTCGAGTCTGCACCACCATTGCATCGTCAGTACAGTCATCCAATGTCACTTCCTGTCCTAACAGCTCAGACAGCTCCTTCACATCTGTTCCCAGCAACACTGCTACTTGTAGAGTATCAGATACAGCTGCCTTAACAGTAATTGACTTCTCTCCTATACTCAGGTGTGCCTGAGCCAGTGGGTAGAGTATGGTGTCTCCATGCGCACAGTGTATAGTCACTGCTTCTCCTTCAAGCATCCATTGCTGTGGAACTAATGAACTGGGTACCATTGTTCTGGAACAACCGGTGTCGAGCAGTATTTGAATCGCTTTACCATTAATTGAGCCACTCCTGCGTAATCCCTTGCTAGACTCCCGACCCATCATCGCTGAGCCTGCTCCTGTCTTCTCAAGGCAATGGGATGTAAGTTGTCCAGGCTTTCTACAATGAAAACAGATCTTCTCCTTTGCATCTGCCAACTTCTTTCTACACTCCTTCTCTAAGTGCCCTATTTTAGCACAGTATTGACATTTCACTCCATGCTTCTTAGTACTCTTCTGTTGAAATGGAGTGTCTTTCCTTATAGCCTGCTCATATTCGTCAGCAAGCTCTCCTGCTTGTATGCATGACTTGGGTTTCCTCTCAGCCACCCATAGCCTCTTCTCCGTCGGTAGTAAGTTCAGAAACTGCTCGATTTCCACCAGTTCCATGACGTCCTTGACCTTCTTACACTCCTTTAGCCATTTTACTTGCCAGTCCATGAGTCGAACTGCCAGTTCACGGTTGCTTCCTTCTTTCTTACGGCCATCCAACCTGAACCGTCTTCTGTAAGTCTCCTCACTGATATTGTAGCGGGTAAGCAGCACCCGCTTCAACTCCTTGTACTTGGCTGCCTCCTCTGCTGGTAAAGCGGTAAAAGCTAGCTGGGCCTTACCAGTGAGATTAGGAGCCAAAAACTGTGTCCGTCTCTTCTCTTTGATCTTGTGAGCCTCCATGATACGGTCGAACGTCAGATACGACTCGATATCGTCCTTCTCCGACAGCGGCATCAGTTTAACGCTAAGTTCCCTCGGAGGTGAAGCTTCCTTTTTTGTAGAAGCTTCTACTAGCTTTATCAATGACTCCATATGCGTTTGCATTGCGTCCATTTTCTCTTTCTCTAGACACAGACTATCCTCCTTGCTTCTTTCTCGTTCCGCCACGAACTCTTCTTTCCTTCGTTTACGCTCCTCGGCGATCTCCTCATCCCTTTTCTTACGGTCTTCCATCATCACCTTAAGCATCTCCTGTAGCGCTTCCATCTTCTTTCCTCTGTTGTAGGATCTTCCGGACCTAGTTGTCATACGAATTTAACACACCATCTAGGATTCTTGGCTTGTGGGTCTCTGACAGGTAACTGCTGCAGATGATCTCACTTCTGACACCAACTGTGAATGACTAGTTCTTTGCGTAGTACAATTATATTCTCTTTAATGCTCAACCGAGCTCTCTTCTTTAACAAAAATCGGTACATTATATATTTTACAGAACATTAGAGATCAAAACCACAACCACAATACATTATAATTAGTTCCAAGTGTTCAGGGCTTGCATAAGCTGTGGTAGATCCAGTCAGTGCGGAGGCGTTCCTTCACAACAGGTAAAGATTTGCTAAACAAACTATGTTATAAACATCACATGATGATGGGTGAAACGACGACATAAGTTACCAGAGGAACAAATTAACATGTGCACACACACACACACATAGAGAGTCACAGTTACAATGAGAACTAAAACACTAAATACTGCAGCAGGCTGACTATAAAATGATACTTAGTAAGCCTTTCACTATAAAAAAATACGTAGTAAGCCTTTCATTTTCCGTATATGATATACACATCTCTAATTATTGTTTAGTTGAAAGAAATTTTTTATAATAAATGTAATTATGCACACAAAATGGCAAATTAGTATTTTATTCCAGAATAATCAAACTAGAATCTCATTGCATTGTGGGAAAATTTTACTCTGAGAAATTAAAACAGCGCTAAAATCAGTCATAAAATACAACCAATAGTGTACTTGGAGACATCATTATCATTTTAAAGATTATCATTTTCAATTCATTGATGACTCACCAATGCTAAGATGAGTCTTTGAGATCTTTACAAGTGAACACAGACTGGTACTGGGCTCAACTGAAATTGGGAGGAAGTCTGGAACTGAGGGCTAATTCAGAGAAGTGGAAGCAAGGCTGGTATTACAGATATGGTTGCAATAAACGAGACAGTTTTAGAGAGAAAAGGGTCAAGAAAATGACTGCTGTCGTACCAAATGAATAACAGCATACGGGACTAGAATTTCTCTCTTACTATATGCCCCATCCGTCCAAACCCAACCTCTGTCTTATAACTAATGCAATCAATCTTGAGACTGCTGGGTCATGTGTGGACACTATGAAGGTTTAGCCATGCTGGGAATCCTTGAGCTCATTTCCTAACTTCATCTTCAGGGACAACCACAGGAAGACCCATTGCACAAGCGTGTCGGCGTAATGTGTGTAGAGGAGTGAGACACCTCTCCTCGTTAGGCTGAGTAGTGTTAAAGGGTACATGAGCTCTCAAACTCTAGGTTTAACTCCTTGCATGGCACAAAAACTTCATCCAACCATCTCTGGTAGTCATTATGCTCATGCAGGCTCTCAGTGACCTTGCTCATACCAAAAGGAGGGTCAAGCTCGTATGCGTTCCGCAAAAGAGTCTCTCCTCTCTGGCATGCTCATTCTGGTTTGCATACACTAGCTTGAGGGATTTTCTAATGCCACTCTCAGCCAGTGCTTTGTAAGAGAGGAACCCAGGATGAGGCTGAGAGAGAGGAAAGTTTGGCATATTCTTGGACTCTGAAATGCATATTGATGTTATTTGAGGACCAATGACCAGCAGAATTCTGACTGCATGTATCTCAAAGGTAGCTGAGAAACATAGAGGCTGTGGTGTGTAGACTGACTTATGAGAGCAAAAAGAACTCCTCTATCTCCTTTTTTATGTATGTATCTATCTAGTCAGGTGGAGCCTGACCCTTGCAAAGAGGAGGGTCAGGAACAATCCAAATCATGTTTTTGTAAAAAACTTAATGGTTTCGGATGGGGCTAGGTGAAGCTGCTCATAGCTCAACAGCAGCTGTCCATGTGTTAATACAGTTTATAAACTTAGTTTCACTTGTATAAAATGTTCTGTTTCTATTGCGGGCTTTTCCTTGGTCAAACACAATATAATCTATTTTCAGTGAAAACACTGTTCTTACGTAAAGTGAATGACTTCAGTTTAAAATTTGACATAAACATGATGCTAAAAGATGATACTGCTGGAAGAGTTTGTTACAAATGTTTGAATGACTCAGAAAAGTTGGAAAAGGTGCTGGAGTCTCTGAATGACAGAATTAAGACTAGTATCGACTCTATTCTTCAAGAAAGAAGGTTGGCTAGTCAATGCCAGCCTAATATCTTATTGTTTGCTCCAGTACTCCATCTACATCTACAGACAGCTATGCTACAGCTACTTCAGCACCTACTTTTGTTCACCCTCTATCTTCTTCTCCTGTGACCCTACAGCCAGCCGTACTACAGCTACCTGTACTTCAGCACCTACTTCTTCTGTGCAACCTCTATCTTTTCGTGTGACTCCTACAGCCAGCCATGCTACAGCTACATGTACTTTATCACCTATTTTGTCTGTTCACCCTCTATCTTTTTCTTTTGTGATTACTACAGCCAACAATGCTTCAGCGACTACAACAACTGTTTTGTCTCTTTAACCTCTATTTACTACTACTTCGATCCCTACATCCAGCCATGCTACGGGCACTTCTACTATCTCAATGTCTGACCTTCCTCACACTTTTTGCAACAATAATAACACTTAGTCTACACCTGAAAGCATTGTTGCTGTAAGACCATTGATTTGTAATTATAATAAATATTTTAATAATTAGGTTGTTAGAAGAAAAGGGACTAAGAGACGAAGTATCTATAATGTGGAAACTCCAAGTCGTAAAAAGGCAATTTAATTGCTTGGTCGCAATTGTGACTTGGAAGCAGCCAAAGAATGATTAAGTAATGTGAAGCTGAGGGGGCATATTGTATCAAAAGTAGGATTTATTGTCAGAAGAGAAATTAAGTCTCAATGCAGCTCCAACTCAATTTTAAAAAGTCAGTCATCTGAAGATCTAAAGCAGTTTCATTGGGATATCATATAGAGTTACAGAGTATAGCACCTGCTTTACTAAGTATATTAGAGTCTGCATTGAAAACCAGAGCACATAGAAGTAATAAAACAATCATTTTTTTGTTTCTGTGTATCAATTTTCTTAAAATTTCGCTATCGGGAATTAAACCTCGTACGAAAGAATATTTCACTGATATTATATGCAAGTCATGCATCCAAAGAGGTATATCTAAGTATTTAAAATACCATAACATATAGATTTTATAGGTTTTGCAAGACTAAGTCCATTAGGAATTGTCATATCTCGTTCAACTCTAATTAAGTTAGTTGATGATTTGGGAAAAGGCCACAACAAGCTTGTAAAGGCACAGCAAGGAAGTTTCACTGCTACTTTTAATTTTTCTGATTGAACACAAGTAATAGGCTCTATGCTAATTCCTTTTTTTATGCTGTTATTACTAACTGATTTAGGGTACTCAAGAAACAATACACACATTTTTTACTGGTGAAATGAATGATTACAATAAAAATCCAGTGATAGTGAAAATGAAATTGAAAATGATGATAAAAATGATTATGACAGAGACAATGACGATGACGATCATGTTGACAAAGTTGATAGAGGTGACAGTGGAAATAATGAAAGTGATGCATTAGAGGTAGATGAAGACAGGATGTCAGAAGACTCCTTGCATCAGCTCATGGATGATGACAACGATTACATTATACCACCAGCATGTTCACTAATTATAAGTTCAAGTTGTGATGCAGAAGTAGAAGAAATGGATGTGGAACATTTGCCAGACAAGTCGTGCAAAGATATATCCGATATTCCAAGTTTCAATTTTACCTCTTTAAAAATCATAGGGGATTATGTGGATAAGAATGTTAACCCACAATATCGTCGCTCTTGTAATTAGGTGAAGTCTCTTCATTACTATCATAGCTATGCTGTTTTTGATAGAATAAATATTTCCAACATACCTACCGCAAAGCCACTCACATGCCTACCATCACCAAGTAGTCGAGTACAACCTTTACTTCCTACAATATATAATGATGCCAGCCCGAGAAATAATATTAAAGTTTTGTATTTTCATATTCTTGTAAATACTCTTCCATTCCTTAAGGCAATTTTTTCAGACTTAGTTGTAAAACATATCACTCATAGGAGGACATCTGAAATGTTTCGTAAATCTAGCATTGTAATAATTATTTCATGCCTATATTACTTTATCTACACATAATAGGTACCACTAGGTGTCTTTGCCAAAGATGAAAATACGACTAAAGAAATGACATATTTTGAAACACCTCTGCCAGTATGTATGACAAATCAAGTATTCCCTGAGTCACGTAGTTTCTGGTGAAATTGTAAATGTAGCAAAAGCTTAAATGCATACGATACTATTAGGAGGTAATCAGTTGTCCCAGACTTGTGCTAGGACTTCTATCAAAGTTAAAAGGAATGCTTTAAATTAAAAAGGAATGCTGTAAACGATACACCTAATCAGGAAAACACCTAGGACCATCACCACCATGCATAGCTGACACTCCAATAATCTTTCCACAACAGCAAAGGAGGCAATCAATTAGTGAGGAAGTGCTAATTATCTGTACGTAAAAGCCGGGTAATGACTCACAGAGAAGGTGAAGATCTCATATTGCAATGGACATTGTAACGTGACAAAAATTCCCTTTTTATGTCCCCCATTATCAAATGCTGGCTTAATAATAAAATTGTCACCACAGAGTGCTTTCAATAAAGTACATGATCAAACCTGAATGATGATCATGTACTCCAACAGATATAATAGCCACTGTTCCAAATAGTTTAGCATTTTTAAGCAGAGCACTTGTTAACTCAAACCGCCTACACCTTTGCTGTGGGAAGGTCCAGACATATATCAAGACTTGGGCATATATACATTCGCATTTATTGAGGTGAAGAATATGCCGTATAGTGGATAATTTTTACTGGTCTCGATGTTAGCCAGTCTGACCCCAACCAATGTCCTCATTTCGTCTGTTTTGTGATTTAAGTTTCATCAAAAAGATAGGCACGACAATAAGAAGCTAGTAATAACATTCATAAAAACATAGATGCCTTGAAAATTTTGTTCACTTTATGAAATAACTGTTCCGGACCTTTTTCTAATTCTACCAGTTCTGCAGGTTTGAATGAAGAAATCAGATCAACTGTTTTCGAATTTTTATTCTAAAGTCATTTATTTTAAACTATCAAACACCGAAAATGACCCGCTATATAATAGAGAAGAAGGCTAATTGATGTTGATCTTTTGGATGTACATATGTACCAGAATTGAACAAGCCATGTCACATATTGCACAATCCCTCTGTTCATCATTCTCCACCATATTGAAAGAAGAAAAGGTATCAGATCATTTGAGATGCTACATGCAATAGTAAAAGTATAAATCATATTCCTGACTGTTTAATGTTGTATGTGCTTGAATCATGGTTTGTTAGACTTGGCTTTTTGTCTGACTAATGCATTCTTAATAGTAATGAATTTTTTCCTGGCACAGTGCCTGAAGATGATATGTTGCTACTCACTTCAACAAAATCTGTTAATAAACTGAGAAGAAACAAATCATTAGGAATCAATGTTAATGGCTACTGTGGCATGTTTTATGAACTTAGTACTCTCTTGGGAACAGCATGTAAGCGAAACCAAAAGAAATTTCTTTTGATGTCTGTCAAACATCTCGAACATGCCGATAAAAGTCTATGTTATCTTCTACTATTTTGTAGTTCTTCAAATCTAGTGCTTTAATGCACTGTTGAGACAACAGTGGCACCTCTCATCTTATATTAAAATGATTTTTAAATTAAAATATTCACAATTGATATAATCTACTGATGCTTCATCATTAACATAGATTGACCTGGCATAACTACTATGAAATGTGAAAAGCACAACACTAAACTAGTGATAATTGAGTCTTCGTTGTTTCTTGATTAATGCCTGAAGAACTTGAGATTGAACTGTATTAGCCTCACAGGTTACTCTGATGACATTTGCTAGTTCTTGCTGCCACCTCGGCAGAGGGTAGTAATTGTTTATTCCAAGTTTGTTCAATAAGGATAGAAGAGGGGAATAAGATATTAATATTGATAATTGGTTCAGACGAGTGTGTAGCTAAATAACATGTTATGATACAAACTTTCTATTACATCATTACCGTTTTCTTGGCATGACCAGAATGAAGAATAACTGCAAGAATTGATTACTACACATTTTAGATTTAGTTTCTTCCATATACCAATACTGAATCTGCCATCACAATCACAGTCAAGTTGTGCTTCTCTTTGTCAATTGATATCAATTCCTCTATCCTCATTTTATGCTGCAACATCACACATTGTGAGAGAAACTCAATAGCAGAGGAGCATGACTCAAAGAATAACTTAAAAATTTTGATACGGAAAAATAATGCATGTTAGACTGTGTTAATGAAGAATAGTCCTTTTCACTAGACAGAAGCCTACATTCCTTGTCAATACAGCATCAGAAAGGGATGCTCTTGCTGGTGTGTTCTGAACTGCTGCTGCTACTAACTTCTCTGAGGCTTGTGCAATTGCCTTTTGGTTCTACACTTTTTCACTTGGATAATGTATCTCAACAGCAATCATATAAAAGCATGAAATGCACTGAATTAATTCATGCCTTCATAGCTGGAGAGTCGTCTTTATTAAGTGTTATCAGCTGCATTTTCATGAAACAAAGCCTTTGTATTCTGTATTAAATTATTTGTTACAACATACATGAAATACATACTATTTTCTGTGTATTGGTCCTTTTATGTGATTTGGGACAAGCAATTAAAGATAAACACATTCATGCCTGAGTTGGTGGCCTCCTAGGCGATTTAGTGAAAGGCCATGCTCTTTCTAAATTTTGCACTGGTATTAAAGGACCTGCTGCATCCATGAGAGCTTTCAAACAGGTTTGTAAGTGGTGCTTAGCATTGACTAGCTTCCTCAAAATTAAAAAACATTTCTCACAAACCCATTCTGAACCAGGATGGAGGTAAGAGCACTGTAGGAACGAAAGACCTGTGAGACCTTTACTCATTTCACAGTAGCCTTAAGTGTGTGTCTTCTTTGACGATCCTAGCTACAACACCAAGTACAGCATTCACCCACTGAGGGATCCAGAGGACTGTATTTTATTTGATACTGTATTCCTGCAAAGCCTATGCTCTGCCTGATCCCCTTTCACTGGTTTTAGAGATAAAGTAAGTCCTTTCTTCAACAACTCATAATAAATCAACACTAATGGAGGACTGCACTTTTGCAGTTTTGAAATGAAAATGAATGATAATGATGACTAGATGAATATAAAACAATAAAGGGGCGAGCCTAAGCAAGCTATAAATTATGTGCTGTATGATCTGCATGCAATGCAAGCACTGAAAGAAATTGCACGTCTAAATAAAGCATGTCCAGAAATTGTCATTGCACGGGTGGACATTTAATCACAACGATATTCATTGATAATTATGACTCTTTAATTGACCGTTACCACAGCAAGAAAAAGGTGGTCTGGTGCAAAGAGCATTATTATTGATTATAACTTGCTTTTGAGGAGAATTAGTGATATAAAAGAAAAAAATTAGTTGTATAATAATACAACTATTACTACAAAATGTCTGTGAGATACTCTATTGCAAGAAAACAGCACAACAAACACATTTGATGGGAGAACCACAATAGCTCCAAAATAGCCAATACAGACTGCAAGAGACAGAAAACAACCTCACTTCCTTCAACATACTTGTTTGCTAGGCTTACTGATCACTTTAGTACTTCTGGCATGTTATAAGATGCAACCGCGGTCAATCCTATTGCAAAAGCTTCTCATGTTCAGCGACAAAAAGCCAAGCCATATCATAAGCAATCTCCGTAATTTTATACCATATTACAGCTCATAAATTCTGTTTGTCCTAAGTAAAACTAAAACCAGTTATAAAAAGAAATAAAATTATACTGCTTTACATTTGGAATAAAACAATATGGTACATGTAAATGAATGTAAAATAATGGCATCAATAGTCCCTGTCTTTGAGCTTAGAATTCCACACATCAGCAAGGTATTTGCCACATGGCAAAACAATGAGCATATGTTGTAGCATGGTATGCTTAAAAAATTATTAATAATAGATTCAACAAAAAAACAGCAATCATATTTATACAATTTGTAAAGAACAAGTTAATAAAGAAATATGTTATGTTTAATCAATATCTTAAGTTAATAAAATATATAATTGTCATTGATGCCAAGCCCATCCTGAAAGCTCATGCCTCTCCACTTGGTATGGGAGCCTCAAATACAGAGGTGGGTCGCACGAACCAAAGCAAAACTGATCTTTGTTCTCACCCAGTTAAGAGCTGTAGTATAGGGTCTGTTCCATTTGACTGATAACCTACCAGAGAGGTGCTTGATAAATGTGTACACCTCTGGACCTACCTGACCATCAACAGTGCTGCACAGAGGAGTGAAAGAAGCATGCTGGTTTTCACATATATGACCATATTTTGATTTCATTTCTCTCTCTGCATTAAGAAGTACTCAGTCAGGTGGAATAGATTGGTAAGAGCGAGCGGCTGAATCCAGTACCCAAATGTCAAAAAGGGACATTGCTTGTGTTTGCCAGGCACCCATAATGACCACTTCAGCCCACAGACCACCATGTTTAGGAGAATTTTTATCAAATAGGGGCTCTTTAATCACTTGGCTCCACACAAGTGAAGACAGATTAAACATGCAAACTGAAATGAAGCTTGCTGGTGCTCCAATCATTCAGGAAAAGAGTCAAAACCTATTCCTCCATTCATGTCTCCTACATTTAGCTGCCTATAATTTACAGAGCTTTACTGAAAAATAAAATTCTGTGTCCTCTAATTTCAGGACATGGTATATCTTGTTGCAGTCATCTTGCTTAGAAATTTCTTTATCACTTCTGAGCAGTCACTAAACAAATCAAATGTGAAAAGAGCTTTCATCTCCTTTGTTAACCTAGGCTTGCTGCTGGAGAAGAAACATGACCTGCATAGATCTCAATGCAGGTACATTTACATTCAGCTTTCTCACTTGCATTCAACTTACCAGAGTCGTTTATATCAGAAAAAGATTGTGTATCTACTTTTTCAACGTTTCGTCTTGCTAGAATGGTCTTTAGACAGAAAATTAGTCTTATCCTGCCAGTCATTTGCTGCAAATAAGCTCAGACTTACTAATGGCTGCCATTCTATTTATTGTGACCGCACCCACTTTAAATGAAGATTAGGCCATTTAGCTTTAAAAATAGACCAACATCCTATGGTCCGTAAAAATTTTTCTGGCCTTAGTGAGGCAACTCAGGCTTGCACCACTAATAGTTACAATGAATAATAAATAATTAATTCATAATGAAATATTTATTCACAGCATTCCACATTCTCCCTGTTGCCTGATTAATTATCAGCCAAACCAAACACATAACATTTGTGTTTGTAAATGAGTAAAACCAAACACATAACATTTGTGTTTGTAAATGAGTAAGAAAATCTATTAAGTTAACTACGTCAAAGTGTGAGCAATCATTTCACACTTCGTCATTTGAGCGGCTGCTCTACTGGGACATGGTTTACTGCCCCCTTTTGTCTTGTTTCTTTTACCTCTTGTTAGTGAAGACTGTGTACTAACATCCATGTTAACTTCAGATTCAACAGGTGAATCTGAAATAACTTAAAATCCACTGTGAGTGTCTGACATAATTTAAGATCCAGTATGAGAGACCAATATGATTGAGATCCAATGTAAGAGTCCAAAATGACTTGAGATCCAGTATGAGAGTCCGATATGATTTGAAATTCATTATGAAAGGCCAAGATACCTTGAGATTGAGTATGAGAGTTTGAGATGACTTGAGATCAAGTATGAGGGTCTAAGATACCCTGAGATCCAGTATGAGAGTTCCAGATAACTTGAGATTCAATTTCAAATGGGAATACTTGCTATGGGTTGTTTAAGAAGCTTAGTCTTGCCATCCTTGCAGTGTACATTCACTTGTACTCCTTGTACTATACAATCCTTTCCTGTTATAGTGTCTTCAATCCCGCCTAATTTCCAAAAGTTATGTGGTGTGTTGTCGTCATATTTTATCACAAAATCTCCCACTGTTATATATTTGTCCTTGTTGCTTCTAATCATGCTTCAGTGTCTGTCACATAATTCATGTAGATATTCTGTCTGCCATTTCTTCAAAAACTTGCTTAGTGTATTGTCTAAAACTTTCATTCTATGATAATCATCCTAGCATCTCAATTATAATATTCAGTATCATTGTGTGAATAATACTGATCATCTGGCAAATTTAAGATTCTCCCTCTAGTTAATGGATGGCAGGGATGAGTGGTTCTCCATCCTGAAATGAAGTAATATAAGTCAACGGTGTTGAGTTTCTTTCTGCTTCCACTTCTGTTAGTAATAAATGTAATTCCTCATGTTAATTTTGTCTTTCCTATGTGTTTTTGTAAGCATCACTTTGAAGATTGTATTAATTATTGAAATAACCCTTTCCACCAGGTTGCCTGCTCCATATTAAAGATCCAATTCAGTCCTACCTGTTCCAAATCATTGCTTCTCTGCTTACTTGCTTGCCTCTTTAATGTTTTGTCATTATCAGACATAATTAATGCTGGCAGACCCATCTTAGCTGCAAATTGCTTAAAACATTTGATGAATCCTGATTTAATGAGATCTTCTACCAATTCCAAGTCATAAGATCTTATTACGCAGTACTTAAAAGGACATCCAAACCTTCTAATTACCACGTCCCTGTGATTTCTATTTAATAAACAAAGGTCCTGCAAAATCTAAACCTGTGTGAGAGTGGTGGTGTTTCTTACTCAAAATGATGAGTGGGGATGGTGGAGCTTGCAGATATCTTGCTGAAATAATGTTAGAAACCTTACAACGATGTAGAATACTTTGATGAATGATCGTCCATTGATAATCCAAAAGCAAGAACGGAGTTCGGTTATAGTTTCCTTTATGCCTTTGTGTAGTACCTCTGATGAGCATGTAGTACCAATCATGTGTAATTGTATAAAATGGTGTTGCCTTGCAAGGATGATGACTTACTTGTTTCTCTTGCCCTTGCATTTCCAAATCCTATCAGTGTCTGAAGTGACATACTGCTGTACTTATAAATTCCATATGTGTTCTGCTGCAAGCCTGTTTTTCATCATTGAAGTTGTTCTCTTTTAAGTTTGTCTATGAACCTTAAAATGAAACCTGTAATTCGTAACAACCTTCTAAAATTACTGACATGCTTTACTGTGAAACCCTTGAACCATCCCTTGCTAGTAGTAGTATTAAGTTTCATTGGCTTACCTTCAATTCTAAACCAAGGACAAATGTGGCCATGTTGTTTTAGTACTGCATTTTGTAATAACATAACATGACATATGCAAAATATTACAATTTTACTATTAAAAAAGTAAAATCCAGCCTTTACTGTCTCTGATTTTGTTGGAATTAAGGTTCTGGGATTCTGCAATTCAGCAATTCTGAATTCTGAAGTTTTAATTTTATAACTTGTATCTAGTTATTAATTAATAATAATTGACTAATGGTGTTAAAAGATGGAGGCAGTGAGTAAGGATGCTGTCATACAATGGGTTAAAGCAGGTTATTCTTATGAGTGGATCAGTAAAAACGTAATGCAAAGATATCCTACTATAAAAAGAGGACTTTCAGTAAGGAGTGTAAGGAAGTTTTGTACTAAGAATGGTATTAAGAAGCTTTCTGATCCTGAGCTAGACACTGTAGTAGAGAAGTCCGTTAAAGAGGTATATTAATGATACTTCATCAGTGGCGAAGCTTTTTGTTCAGGCTAGTAGCAAGGATAGGAATTCAACTATAAGCATTTTATCATTAGTTTGATGGAGTAAGATTTTGTCTCTGATTTTGTAATGAGCAT
>NW_003546433.1:86883-110231 GCF_000090795.2 Amphimedon queenslandica | reverse complement strand
TATCAAGCAACGCCTCAGACTGTTGAGACCAGACTCCCCTAATGGCTAGGTCAGCCACAAGAGCAGGAGATTTAGTGTGAATATTTGACTCTTTTACTATCGGTTCTCGACAGACCTGTCCCCAGGCTAGAGCAGAAAGTTCCCCTATGGCATCTCGAATTTCATTGTGACGCTGTATCACAAGACCACCCTTTCTTATTATTATTATTATTATTATTATTATTATTACTATTATTATAAACAAACAAAAAAAAACCATGCAGGGAAGAGAGTCAGTTATATTACACCATCAACACCAGGAGGAAGGAAAGTAAAGAACAAGTCAGGAGTTTTTTAGCAGCAACATAGGGTTGAGATTCTGCTTTTTTCCAGCTAATAATCTGCGAGGCTGAGCCCTTTAATGTTTTACATTGTTTCTGGTATTATTTGTAGTTTTCTTTCCAGTTTTCAATGATTTAAAGTGTCAAATATATCATTATACCTGTATAAATTAGATTTTTTGATAAATATACATGTTTTTATGTTATGTAGAAACTAGAAAGTTTTATTTATTGTAAATGAAAACATGCACCAATTTTTACTATTATAGCACCATTTTCTTCGCGCATGTACGTATACTCGCTTGTTTGCACGCATAGTTTACTGCACGTGGTGTACGTACGTGTGTTGCTAAGGGTGTGGTTACTAGGCGGGGCCGGCTGGCCAGATAAAATTAAAATCCTCATTCCTAACTTGAAATTGCTGAATACCAGATTTCCAGTTATTGAAATAAACATGACTGATTGACTGTACTTCATTGCAAGCTATTTAAATTGTTTTGTAGAGATACTTGAGTACTACATACTTTTTCAAGATTTTTAAAGTTATTTTGAGTTGGCCACAATTGTCCCTTTGTTAATTCTACTATGCACTCTTCAGGTAATGTACCTTTCAGGTGCTGTCTTCTATCCTCAACCTGCTGTAACCATTCAGGCCTGTGAAGCCACTTCTTAAAATGCTGAAGTGTATGTGTCACTAATCGTCTTATTGGAATGTCTGCTGGGTTCTCCAGTCCTAGACAATTTCTGCACTTCTCTAAAAGAACCTTTTTCCTGATTTCTTGAATACAAAGGGCTTCCAGGATTTGTCATATCAGTGTAAGGCTATTTCTGAATCGGTAAAGCAAATGGGGATGTCAAGATTTAACACCTCATTAAGTGTGCTCTGTACTCATGTGATTAAACTTGACAAGAAGACAGCACACAGCATTTCAAGTCTTGCTTTGGTTTGTTTCTTTAAGGGTGCTACTCTGGTTTTACCTATAAAAGCTGAACCTTTGCTCGGTTCTAATAAATACACCACGGCTGCATATGCAAACACTGAAGCATCACAGATCCCAACAATTGTAAATGACTGTGCTTTTATTCCAGGTCCCATTAAGTATCATCTAGAAATTATAATGGCCTCAATTTGCAACAATCCGAATACCAGAAATTGCCATTTCTTTAATAAATTGCCATGTTATGGCTCATCCAATTGACGCTCTAGCATGGATTTTGAAAGATGACTTTAAATCTATGGGTGATAGGACTAAGCAGGACAAGTGGGTCATAAAAGTTACTGGCTACACTAATGACTTGTGTTTAGTGAACAAAACTTCTCTTGCTTCTTTTGCCTTGAAAAGTTGCTGAACCTTGTCTGTATCCCATGGAAAACGTAATACCTTATGCTCTACTTTCTGTGGCTCTATAGCTGTTGATACAATTGGTTTAGTGCATATCGCTTTTCCATTGTTGCTGCTCCTGTAAGTTAACCCTTGTAGCTCTTTGCAGTTGGAAATGAATTCAATCCAGCTTGGTGCAGGTGTTCTTTTGTAATGAAGTAAGTTCTTTCAGCTTTCTTTTCTGTGGTTCCTCCACAAACCATCAACGTAGATCACTTCAATTAGTTTGGGAACTGAGTCAGGATGCTAATCAATATGCCTTTTGATGTGTCTCCTTATTGACCTTATAGAGCGCTAACTTCTACAAGCATTAATAGATGGCGTATATAAGACACTGTTCATAATCTTCTGTATCTGAGTCGCATTCTTTAATGAAAATATTTCGAAACTCTTCTGTTGGACGGCAAAACAAGGCAAAACCAATGGATAGGTCAAAAGCAGCCTTTGTGGACAAGTAGCTTTAAGTGCAATAAAGCTTTTTTCAAAAGACATTATGGCCTTTATTCTTTAGTTACTGGCATTTATTGACACTTAGGCAAGCTCTGACAGCCACAAAGGCCTCTTGTGCCTTGTTTCCCCATGTACCTATGCTGTATCTTGCCGTCCAAATCATGAGTGTGGGTGGATACAGTAATGCAAAAATTACTTCCAGAAATTAGCGCCCTATATGGTCTATAGTAGCATTCAATAAAAAAGGACTTGATATATCTCCAAACATCACTCGTGTAAGTTGTTAAACAACTAACTTGGATTATCTTCTTCAATATTCTCAATCCAAAGGAATCGCAAAATGTCTCGGTCCTGTGGTGCTATCTCTATGTTTCATAAAGCCTTCTCTATGTCTGTGGCAAATGCTACTGGATAGGCTCTGAATGTAACTAAGATGTCAAATATCTGCTTTTTTATGTTACACCCTGCAACAAGACAATCATTGAGTGATGGTCCAATTGTCTTTGAGGATGCAATGTGAACGACTCTTAGCATTGTAGTTTCCTTGTCTTCCTTATAACTGCATAAAGGGGTAGGTAGTGTACTCTTATATCCTGTTACTACATCTGGATGATGTACAATTTCCACCATACCATAGCTCAGTCATCCTGAATAACTTCATCATTTGCCTTGAATATGGTTACACCTTGTCTCAACCTGTGACAACAATTGTTTTAGACAAAGATAATACTTATCGGGAATATGGATCAATGAATCCTGCCATGGCAGGGAAACTTCATATCTGTCTCCATTAAATGTAATGCATTCAGTAAATTCATCTAACACTTCGTCATTTGTGTCTAAAATACTAATCCCTTCTAACTCCCAAAACCTTTGCAATGTCCTATCTACTTTCTTGGTTCCTACTTACTTTGAGGGTGTCAAGACCCATTTTAAACTGTGATCTGTTTGACCATTCCATGTAGTGGGTCCAAATAATACCCAACCAATCCTTGTATTCACTGCTACTGGTCCCTTTTCCCTCTGAACAATTCCCCAGTCATTACCATTTAGCCAGAAAGTTTCGTGGCAAATAACATTCATGGTTTGGTGGCTCCCAATATATTCGTGGTTTCTATCTTTGTGGAACATCAGCGAAACTTCCATGCCCCTCATTAACCTGCAAATATTTTGTGGTGTCATTTTAAACCACGAAAACCACAAAACTTTCCACCTATATGGTATCTTCCAATAAAAATCAAATCCAATTATCATAGACGGATCAAAGTATACCAGTTCCTATGTGTCTGCTAACTCGAGCTTCTTTAAGTGAGGATATGAAGCAACAAATCCTTTTGTTAATTGGAAGCCTGTGAATTGGCTCACATAAATGGAACCACCAATATCTTTAATGCAATCATTGAGCCATCTAAAGCAATGAACCTTACCTTTACAATGTCGCAATTGTGGTCATGTGCTTGACATGACCTATAGTAACAGGCCTAGTCCCTGAAGGCTTTAGCCTCGATGTTTCAGCTAACTTGTGTTCTGTGAGACCTCTGACTTCCTAAGTCTAATATTATGCATGCAGAGATCCCTGTTTAGCTCAACGAATATGGTTAATCTTCCCTATAGCAGTCTGTAGTAGAACTGAACTCTGCTCATGACCAAAATATAATGTAGCAGGAGTACTGCCTGTAAATGCTGTAGCCCCAGGGTTCAATTCTGCCTTGGGTGGTTTGCTGCTTTTACAACAGATACTGGTACGATGTCTTTCACCACACTTACATTTGAAATTTACTCCGGCACTGTTTTGCATTGTCCCTTCTTCAGACACGTAACACTTTCCCTCCAATCTCAACTTCCGCTTTCTTTTTTGATGTCATTTAGACTTCCTGCAGCTGGAAGGTGAGAGCTCTCCTAAACCACAATAGCAACAAATACTCTGTTTATTATTAGTATATAATGTAACTCCTGTAGACTTTTTCCTGTCTCTTGTGTTTACCATCATCTCTGCCCATTCTTTCCATCCTTTCTCAAGCTTCAAGTTCCTCAAGAAAGACTTTCATATTTTATTAATACTTTATTCTGTAGCCAAGATTCATCTGGTAGTAAGTAACTGAAGGTCCGATACAAATTTTTAATCAGCAGTGGACACAGCAGACTTCCATCAGTGTCTGATTTGATATCAAGAAGATGAATGTGAGTGTTTACTTATCCTACAACTTTTGCAATGTCATCAATTTGTTATCGGCAGTTACCTTATCAATTCCAACAAGTAACTTTATGTCCTTGTTGATGATCCTTTCTTTGTTGCCCAACCAGAGCTGCAATACATCAATAGCCTGCTAATAGTTAATTGCAGAGAGGGCTTGTCCGCAATAGATTCCAGGCTGCTTTAGTAAGTAGTGTTCTTAAATAAGTGAATATCTCAATGTCAAAGAGGCTGGAATTAGTATGGATAGCAGAGTCAAATAAATCCCAGAAGGTATTGAATTCTTTGAGTTCCAGCTTAGGTAGCTTGGCCCTACTGCGAGCAGCTTCATCTATCGTTGCGGTAGGCGTGATATTTGTAAATCGACCCTGCTCTTTGTCAATGATTTACAAAGTAACAAAGTATTTTCTTTGTAGCAAGTAACACCTATTTTTTCAGCACACACCTTTTGTAGTAGCTCCTTCTCTGTTTCCTGTAATTCTTGATCCATTCCTTTTAACTTCCCATTGTTACTCCAATGTCTCCCAGATCTATGCCAACTGAGCGATGTCTGGTTGTTCTGCCTTCATCTGATCTTCTACCTCATCAAACTTCATGCCTACTAGCATCCTTACACTCTGCCTAGCTTGTTTGTGTCTTTCTCATTCTGCTACCATGGCTGCAAATTTCTCTCACTCTCTTGAATAATTTTACGCAAGTCTGCAAGCCACCAAGCTGTACAAAGCTACTGAAGTACGTCTTGGGTGATGGCTTAGTCTTGTCCAATCTCAGATACCTATCTATTATTTAAAGTTTGATAATAGAAAAGCTTTCATCTGTGAAGTCTATTCATAAAACAAAAGCATGTCTGCTCCTTCTGTTTGTTCTCATTCTCAGATGCATAAACTTGCCGCTCAAACTGATGTACATGATATGATGATAAATAATTGGGATACTTATTCTGTGTTTTGTTATGTATACTACTTTAACATATTTTTGTACTAATCTCTCTCTATGAGGTATTTAAGTCTTCCACTTTGCTGTAGATGGTGATGCTAGCTTTTAAAAGCTCTGCGTATCACTTATCTCACATCATGCAATACCACATTTTCACTTAGAAATGAAAGTATAGCCCTCAACATGCCTCCCTCATTCGATAAATTATTATGCTCAAAGCTATACTCTACTTACTGTCTACAAGACATGATACATATTGCTGTGAAATTCAAGACAAAGCCATCGAGGCCTGCTACTTATGCGGTGTTATTTTGCTTGTAATACCCATTAACAAAATAATACTGGTTTACATGTGAAAGATGTACAGCATTAGGAAGTGAGGTTATTTAAAAGTTAAACAAAAGTTTGCTGCTACTGAGAATCTACTTCAAGCAGCAATCCTCTTACATAGCTGCCAAAGTGGGGGGGCAGAGGGGGCTAAAGCCTCCCAGTATTGTAACAGTAAGGGCTGAGCCCCCCTCCAGAAGGTTCATGCCACCTGAAATAGAACTGACTTTTATCTGTAAAACTACACTTGCAATCAGTATTTTTTTCATTTTACAAAAGCAAACAAATGACACAAAAACAACTTGTTATATATGCAGGTGAAAATAGGGGATGGGAGTATTTTTTTATTGGTAAAAGACAAGCAGTTTGGCTGCACAATGATGGGGAGAGGGTTTTAAGTGATTGGATCTTTTGTGTCGAATGTAACAACAAATTGAAATGGATAACCCATCAATGTTATCATGGCACTCAACATATAGTACTGAAGTACAGCGAAATACACCAATCTGTATTGACCATATAGTGGTAGGTGACTTGTTTTTACAACACTGGTACTGCATCCGAAATAGCAGAGGCGTAGCCAGCTGATGAAGTGACTGTGGGCACTGTGACTTATTGTATTGGACTTGGGTGCTCAAAGCTCTATTTGTCTATAACAGCCATTTCATGGTGCACTGATGAATTTAGGGTGGGCCTTGCTCGCCCCTAGCTACACCACCGTAAAAAAAATGGTTCTACAAATTATCAAGTGTGATATTTTGGCAGAAAAATTTAGTATTAGTGGCAACTATGCAACAGTAGGAGACAATTACCGTTATTTGTGTACTTGGTCTACTGTTAATAGTATAACAAGGTAATGTAAAATGACAAAATTAAGGATGTTTCAATAACGGAATATAAGGGAACATAAGGAAACATAAGAAACAGAATGTATTAACAAGGATATAAATCCAAATTGTAAAGCAGCTAGGTTTCACGCCAACTCTTCTCACACTTCCTGACAAATTCATAGTGTTCCAATTCTTTACCTGTATTTGCATCTTTTTTAAGAACTCTCTTCCATCTCTTTCACTTCCAACTTTAGGTGTCGTCAGTTTACCGACTCCCTTTGCACATGACAATCCTATATTTATTCGTCACGATGACTCAAAATTTTAGAGTTCACAAAATATATGAATAGAAATTGGTAAACTTTGTTTTATAGATAAAGATAAAAGCATGATTAGAAATGAAAGAGAACTCACTGACATTCATATCTTAGCAGCACAATCACTCCTGCAAGTTAAGTTCCCTCACTAAAAGTCATACAGAGCGCTTGTCATTAAAGTGAGAAATGGTTGAAAATAACTGACATTATGCTACAAGTCATAAATGTTGGTACGAATCACTAAGCAGTGTTTAGCATGTTCTACTTTACTGCATTCTCATAATTCAGATGAAGCATTAATTATGATTCACTTTACTCTAAGTTACCGAAGATGCAGAAACCATCATTTCATTTCTTCTGGGTAAAAATTTGTGCTTAAAAAATTTCTCTAAACTGTGTTCCTATACATAAACAAGCCGGCAATATAGACTTTGGTCTTTATGCCACTGCAGTGGCAAAGGCAATTAGACACAGACATACAGACAAGCTAAAATGCGAGAAAAAGCAAATGACATCAGTTGCAGTGATGTGTACAAACCACGTAAGTCCTTACAAAGCTATAACTTAATACTGCTTAGTATACAACTGTAGTATTTAGCTGAATACTATTAATGATGGTAGAGGTCCATGATTGTGAAGAGAGGATGAGCATTAAAGGAGAAGACGAGATATTCGCTGGAAATTAGAAGCGTGGGTTTTGATAACTGCCTCAGAGTATACCAAAAAGCAACAGCTCACATAAACGTTATTGTGAACAATTTGCGTGGGTGTATGCAGGTGTTAACTAATGTTGATATGTACATTGATTGATGTTGTATGAGGACATGTAAATGTATGCTAATATATGTGGGTATTATCTACAAATTAATCAGTAAAGTAATTAAATCATAAACACAACAGTACTCCCCCAGAGAGTCAGGAATTAAGTAACGGATGTAATTGGATTGTAACTGAAGGACAAATGCGACTACCATAACGAGTAGTAGGTGGAGACAAGTTTGATGGAGGGAAAATAGGTGACGAATGGTTAGTTTGAGGATGTTGTGTTAAGACTAAATTATTGGTGTCATAACTGTCCTGCACAAGATCAGTCTCTGTAAAAGCTGACTTAAGCCTATCACCATTAATGTCCACGGTAAAGAATTTGTCGTAAAGATCAATCACTGGGAATGGTCCATCATATGCTGGTTGTAGTGATGACCGACTGGCATCATGTCCGATAGGGACAAACTTATCAGCTTTGAGGTCAGGATAAATAAATGGAGTGTGAGATGACTGTGGTCCTGTGGGTACAGGACTGATTTGAGACATAATAGATTTGAGTTTTGAGAAATTGTGGAATCTGGTACAGTGTCTAGAGAGGGAATGAAAAATTGAGCAGGTAACCTCAAAGGAGAACCATAGACTAGTTCAGGAGAACTGCACTTGAGGAGTGATGTATTGGTATATCATGACTAACACTAAAAGTATTTTTGTACTTGGCCATGAAATTTTGTATATCATAACTAAAACTAATATGAAGTGTTAAAATACCATGAATAAAGCCTATACTAAAAATAGCACAAATTGCTTTACCAAAATTTTTAACCAATATTCATTTCTATGCAATACATTTGGTTCAACAATGTTCACTGAAGGGTAAACAGATTTGATTAATATCACTAGATTATCATGTTCAAATTCATGAAGCATGTTATGTGTAGCTACCTTAGTTGCAAAATGGGTACTAAAAGTGGAAGACCAAGAAACATTAACCTATGGTACTACTACACTTATGATGCAGAACTATTACAATTGAATTTAATACAATTAAATCTTTGTTATTCTAAGATTAATAGTATGACTATAGTTATGTTAAATTACATGTATTTACTATAATCTACCAAAATTAATACTCGTTACCAACACCCAGAGTTTTACTTTCAGTAAAATTAATGAAACTAATATCAATAAATCGTGAGTATTGGTGCAAATACCAATAACTAAAACCAAATCCAATATGTGATAGTGATGCAACAATACATCCGAGGTCCTCTTTTATTGTTGTTCTGATACCTAGTAGTACCAGTGGTAATGCTTGAATCTATAAAGTGTGTTGTCCATGAGCTTGTAGGGCTGCATTTAATTTGTGGCAAAAACGTTCAGTGACACCATTTGACATAGGTGATAAGCAGTAGTCCACAGTCTGTGTGAGCCTAACAGCTTCATTAAGTTGTGCCAAAAGTGAGATTCAAAACCAAGCACTGTTTGACTTGGAGCAGTAACTATTGCAGCCTCTATTTTTGCATACTGAGCCTTTTGACAACTCGCTAGATGATTGCTCATGCTTGTAGTGCTGCCTTGATAAGCTAGAACAGTTACAGAATCTGTGCAGAGTTTACAAGTTACTGTATTAGGCTCTGTTTTACTAAAAAACTCCCAAACAGAGCTCCTAGTTGTTCTAATATTAGTAATTTTAATAGTGATAAGGTGGATGATGCAATTAAAGTAGGTGTCACCGAATATTTGCTACTGCAAAATCAATGCAAATAATAATAAAAACAATAAAATATTCAAATACATTGCTATTAGTTTCAGCACTACTTTGAATTATGTCCCAGCATTCTCTTCAAATTATGTCCTGTTCCTAATTTTAGGGCGCTCCAGTGTATGGGTTAGGGGTTGTTTTATAGATGCTCGTGTGTAACAAGGATCTTTTTTTATGTCCCTTTTCTAATTTTAGGGTGTTCAGTTATAGGGGTTTTGGGTTTGGGTTTAGATATTACCTTTACATAGTGCCTTATTTTTGTATTTTAAATAATTTATAGCTTCAAATATTTAATATCCATTTACTTCATAAATTTTATTATTGCTTTGATGTGGTTTGACAAGTTGCCAACACATACCTTTTCCAAAGCTACCAGTATATAAATTCAGGCTTTATTACTTTGGTTGCTTCTTATTACAAAGGAAGTGGCGGGCTGGGTCTCTTATGTCAGACCCAACCTTATTGTGCTTGGCCCAAATTCAGGGGGCCGGGTGGGCGTGGCTCGTTGCGTGACAGTCAGGTGACTATCCATGTGACTTACCACTACCCTCCTCCCAGGTATAGTTGCGACCTGTAAACTGCAAGTGCCCTAGGATTATTGATGGACTATGAAAGAAACACAATGATTTAACCAATACGAGTTGTATGGCTGGAGGAGGAATTGATAGTGCTTGCAGCAATTGGTATAAAATGCATGGATGGAAGATAGTAGTTATAGTTACAACTAACCAGAAGTAATACTAGCATTAACACCTCTAAAACTCTATTCAGCTACATGTATAATTATAAAGAAACCAAATCAGATTATACAATGTGAAGCATGTAAACTTAACCTTCTAAATTAATAGATGGAGTAAATATTCTTGAAGGTGCGTCTATTCAAAAAAAGATAAAATGAAATTTTAATTGGCATTGCTGTTGCTTTTCTGTTTGTTTCAGAATCAAATGTTCCATTTGCACTAACTATAAGGATATACAGTATCAAATACTCACAAACTCTAGTTTATACTGATGTTATATGAACTGTTAAAGAAGTTACTGCTTGCTTGCTTTTACATGTCCATCTTGGAGCACTCTTTGGTGGATCCGTCAAGCAATGATTAGAAATGTAATGTTCATAACATAGTAATCCATTTTTTCGGGTTCTTATCAACTCTGTTATCTAACTTTTCAATTAATTGAGCTAATGTTACAAAAAAATTATTACATTATAGCATGAAAGAAAAGTTATACCTTCGGATTGCCAATAAGGCGCATGCACTTTGTACACTGTGTCATGTGCTTCTTCCTGAGACCTTTCTTGTAAAATTTTTGTGATTTTTTTGTAGCCAGTAACTATGCTCTGTCACAGTTTTGATAACTTTCTCTTTTCTGCTAAAAAACTATTAAGCACAACTCTCATTAAAATTCATGTAACTAAATTCATACCATAAGTTGACACTGACATCATTTTCCATTGCAATCATTTTCTTCTTTAATGTGCACTCTGTTAGGTTTTGCATCTAAAAACAATATTCTACGAGATTCATAATATGAATGAATACTTCCTGTAAAATATAGGTCATAATATTACCAAACGAATTATTACTTTACATTTTGAGTATTTTCTAAGTAATCATGTTGCAAATGCTTAGTAAAGTATGTTACAACCATTTTATTTGTAGTATCAGAAAAACAAAATGTAAAACAAGTAAATTAAAAAATATTCTATTATATAAAAAGTAGGGTTGTCAAACAATGAAAGAAACAAGGGAGTTGAGTTCAACCATAAAAATAATTGATAGTTCAATTAATAATAATAAATGTTAATTACTAAAAAAATTTATTCTTAAAACATAACACAAACATTTGAAAACCTACTTTGCAAAATTTTATGGAGTATTGTTTCCTATAATAACAAATATTAATGGAAGAATGATAGCCAAACTGCTTAGTTCCAGCCTACACAAGTGTGACGAGTCCAATCACAATATTTCAAAAGTATATACATTAATAATTTTTTGATAATGTACTGAATCACAAAAATTAAAGAATGCAATATCCAAATCGATAAATTGGATTTTTTAATTTTGAGGACAGCAATTCTTCAGTCAATACTAGCTGAAAAGTTTTACTTACATTTATCACGAAAATTGATTTTCATCATAGTAATGTACTACGGCAATCAATAGGTACAAAGGCATAATTATTATTTAGACTTTATTTAAACTGTAGTCTCACTATCATCATTGTCTGCAAAGAAGGGTTTGAAATTTTTGTATCATTTCTTGAATAAATAATTTTTTATTAATTAATGATTATTATTATTAAATTGAACTGTTAAATATTGTTATGCTTGACACTCATTTTTTTAAAAACACTACTCTTTGTTAATTAATAGAAATTTTTTATTTACTTGTTTTCATACATTTTATTAAAATTTTATTACGTAATCTGTTTATTTATTGATAGTTATATTTTTTCCTTAGGTATCAGTTCATTACTGGAAGAAAAGACTTTAGAAAGAAGCATGGGAAGACATGCCACATTATAAAAACAGTTTACTTTTTGAATTCTTGAATCATGAATTACTGTATACCTAGAAATTTTGGTGGCCAAAAATTTAGGCAAATTTTGCAAACTTAAACAAAATCGCAAAAAATACTCAATAATAGGTAAATTAAAAGGTGTGGCTCACCATGCCTGTTTTTGGTGTAATTATTGTGAAGCACATGGCCTGTTCTTCGCACTATTCCAGTAGCAGAGTCCGAGTAATCCTATCTTGCCTAGTATGCTGATAGAGTTTTGTGTCATCATCAATTTTAGTTCTGGTAAGTAGTGAAGACTAGCCATTGATCAGTAGTTTGATCAACTGAATTCGCAAAAGCCATTTTATGGCAATTTGCAGAAATTTTTGGCCATAGAAATTTGTAGCTATACGGTTTATTAATGGCCTAGCTCATAAATATTAATCATTATAGTCATTTCTGAGATCTATACATGTCCTGATACTACTTAAGTGAACAATTAGCTTCAGTTGCCATTTTTCCCTTGAACTTTTCCGCAGTTTTGCAACCTGTTTTGTGAAAAAGCAGCAAGTCAGTTTAGATACAAACTTACATTAGTTATCATTTTGGTTTCTTATAGTTTATGGACTATGATGAGCATCATGGAGTTCCTCCTCCTCCTCCTTCGCAAACACCAGTAGCTGGAGAGCCTCCACCACCACCTGACGGAGACCTGCGACCTCAATGATGTTGGTTTTCCTCCTCCACCACCACCACCAACTCCGCCACATCCAGAAATTGATGGTGGCCTTGCAGCAGAGGCTGGAGGTCCTCCACCAGTTGCTGGTGGTCCAGCACCAATGGCTGGAGGTGCTTCACCAGTTGCCGGTGGTCCTGTCCCAATGGCTGGAGGTCCTGCACCACTAACTGGAGTCCACCACCAGTGGCTGGTGGTCCTCCACTGTTGGTTGGAGTCCTCCACCAGTAGCTGAGGTCCCCCACCAGTGGCTGCAAGTCCTTCGCCACTTCCCCATGGTGCTTCAGAACTCCATTCAGCTGCAGCTAGAGGCCCGATAATGTTGTTGCTATGCAAATGCAATGTGAAACATGCATGCAGCTGGAAACTGGTGCTTTCTGCAGTGAGGTACAACTACTCAACAATGAACTATAGAAAAACATGTTACAATGATGATTATTATCACAAAGATTAATTTAGTCGCCACAATCCAAATCAAACAATAGCCTAAGACATTCACTATGCCATGGAAGAATTACATTACACCTTATTCCTAAATCATTAAATCTGTAAATACCTGCAAAGCAAAGTAAAAGATTAACTGCAAGCAAGCAATGTTTTTCGAGACTTGCATTGTTCAAATACACATTAATACAAGACTTAATTACATTTCAATTTGCAAACAATTGTTGTTTCATTAATGAGAACATGCATGCACAATACAAATGATGCATTGGCAAGCATTCACTCATATAATAGTACTTACTGTGGCCATAATTAATGATAATCATGAAACAAATCTACAATATGTAACCTAGAATCATAACCTATAACAATATATGTAAGACATCACACAATACTCTCCACCTTACCACATATTTCATAGGTGCAACAGTGACAATGCGAAATCTATGCAGCTGGAAAATGGCCCCTTTTGCAGTTTGATACAACTACTGATGACAGACCTGCAAAAAATATTAGGTAACATTTAATAAAAAAATTAAGTTAGTTACAAAAATCTATCTCCAAAATTGCCTTTAATAATATTGTACATTCCGACATCAAGGAATGAAAGTTTGGCAAAATCAACAAATTATTTCCAGTTGTAACAACCTGTAAACCATGTTGAAACATCAAAACCATGCAATGTAAACACCCATGCTATTAAAACAAAAGTACAAACAATAATGGTGAACAGACTTTTATTACCAATCACATCAGCTTTTATATTCCTTGTAACTCCATCACACGTACTTTAAATCAAACTATAGAAGGATAAATTGCATGCATGATAATCATCAAACCCTACAAGTAGAAGAAACGCACGAATAATCCACTACATGTACAATTCACTGCGATAAACATGTACAGGTACAATGTACTTATGTTTGTCACAAACATGCAATACAAACCTCTAACAAGATACAAGTGTTCAAAAAGAGGAACGTCCCCTTCATCTTTTGTGTCTCATTTCAAGTCAGACCTCACTCTTTAACTCCATATTGTAAATCTTGTGCCAAGTATGTACCTGTACAAAGTATGAATGTGACATACTAACTAATAATGATAATGGCAGCATCTATTATGTTTCTGATTGGATCATACATGTATGTGCATGCATTTATTTTAGACATAATGTTGCTTACTAATGCTATCCTCAGTTAAGTTACTTTCATGACCTGCGTAATATAAATAACGTTATGTACATGAAGAATTTCCAAAGTGCAAGCAATAGTTTTTTGTTAATGAACATACACATTGTATGACAATTATCAATAAAATATGCGCAGCATCAGCTGGCAAGCATTTATTATGTCGACAGCATCATTTAAATGTGCAACATGAGCCAGCAAACAATAACTGCATAATCTGCACAGCATTGATGGCAGCATTATGCGCAACATCAAGTTGCAAGCATTAACACTATATGTAATGCGTACAGCATTAACATGTATTATGATCATTAATATATGTACTAAATTTCTGCTTAAATAGTACAACAAGTATAATGACAACTTTTAATGTTACTCTAAACTTTTTCGTGTCCTTAAAAATTCTTTAGGAGCACACAGGTCCATAAGTATGTTATTTGTAATAAATATATGATACAAGCCACAAACAAGATCCTGATTTAATGACAACATTCTCCCTTTCTAACCATCTGTTCATCATAAATGGTAGTAACACAAATTTGAATTATTGCTAAACAGTAAACCTCTTTCACACCCTCTCTCTGTCCATTATAGCAACATGTAATCAATAGTCAGTTATATACATTGATTAGTCTCACTTCCTGAATGCAATTTCATCGCTTCATACAGAGCCATACTGGGTGGATATGCACCAATGGTTTTCACACACTAACACATCAATCACATTGCAATAGCAGTGAAACACAAGTAACACTAAACAACCAATATTTTTAAGAAATGGACAACCCATTTACCATGCCTACTTTCCATCAACAAACAATGCTTAAGATATATCAATAGACTTAACTGCTTGGAAATGATTAGTACCAAGATGCATCAAATAAAGAGCGGGTGTATTAGTATCAGAAGGAATGCCATAAAAGTTTGGGTTTCATATCTAGCCCAGCCAACAAAGGTAGGAGTTAGTAAATATGAATATATGGATATACCTAACATTGCAGTTAGTGTAATAATATTTGAGTCAATGGCCCACAATTAATTTCTATACATTTTGGACTTATTTATGTAATCAGATATGCTTGAATATCTGATAGCACTTAATTTACTATTAATTAATTCTTAGAAGTTTAGCATTATACTAACAATTCCTTTGCGTAATTCTAAATGATAAGGAATTGATCCAGTAATGAGATATGAAAGGGAGTAAAATAAACAGTTCCCATCACAAGGGACATCAAGACTACTTTTAGGAACTCTTTCATATGACAATGGTATTTTTGGACTACCAGGTAAGTTTCTATGAGCTATTACAAACTTAACGTTTAAAATCTCTCACCACCTTTGAAATTCTTCATTACTTGGGTAAAAAACGTAATCCCATTGTCTCCTCACAATATCTGGCTTGGGAGGCTCTTTATATGTAAGATGACATTTTTTCGTCTTCAATTTCATGCTTGAGAGTTTTAAAAACACAATCACACTACTACTACAATGGTAATTTTATATAAAACAATTGATTTTATCATCTTTCGGTTTACATTTGACGTTAAGGAGATTTAAAGATACAATCAGACTACTACAACTATTACGATTTTTGACATTAAATTTGGTTTTAATTTCTTTTACATTAAGTGCAACAATTAATTTATCATCTGTTTTTGTGCAAGGGCGACGCCAAAGCACTATTGTCGGTACTACTGTCTACATCAACTTTTCTTTTTCTAGGTCAAGGCTTATTGAAAGCATTATCATCACATATTTTACTCTCAAATAGACTTTGGAAATCATTACTTTTACATTTATTGCTACTAACAGTACTCTACTAGTAGTTTGTACATGAGTAACTAACACCAAGGCATTCTTACTACAAAGTTTACCATCATCAATTACACCAGTCACTGGAATCTAATCCTTCTTTCCGTTCTGAGGTGGTTAATTTCATTAATTCACGTGTTACTAACATTAACAGAGAGTGGATCAAATGATAATAAGTGTTATCAATTTAAGTACGTACATGAGACAATGCAACATATGCCATACTATCCTAATTAACATCAGTCGATACATCAATAGTGGCTGTATTTAGTGAGAGGCCCTGACGTTTATGTATAGTAAAAGGATAAGGGGAAACTGTTTTGTATGTATATACAAATTCTTGGATAGCATAAATCTAGATGTAGCCCTTTGCCTGTCACATTGTACATCACATGATCAAATTGAATTGATATACAATTAGCATAAATATCCATCACTGTACCAAGGGCACACTTAACTTATCCACCAGCCATTAGCGACTGGTCGTAAGCTTCTCAGTGAAACACAAAAACAGGAAGGTAACGAAGCATCGTGGGTGTCGTTAAAAACAGCATGGTGGCACTATCAGCATGCCAATGTTATATTTGTGGTAGCAAATTCAGCCATAGTGGCAGTTTGAGTCGCCATCTGAAGAATAGTCATAATGAAGAGCAGTCTAAAATTATAACTAATTTTTGTACTGAACCTAACTGTTATAAAAAGTATATAGATAATACTGAAAACTAACTTACAATGTATATGATTGATATTGTATTTGTATAGATTTATTCATATGAATGGCCTTATTGAGCATTTGGTTGAAACTCACAAGCAATTAAAGGGTAACTCAACCCAAAAACTTTTTTCGCAGAAATAAGTTGGTAATAAAGAAAAAATCATAGGAAAAATAAGTGAAATTATCAAAAAGTACTGTTTCCATATTAAATCTTGGGTGAAAAGTTGCAATTTCTTGCCTTGCAGCCATTTTGTCAAAATCACTTCTGGTTGTGGGTGTGGTCACGCGATGACGTACATGGGGGAACATTAGCTAGTTTCTGCATTGAAATATTAGCAACTTCAAGGCTGGATATCTCAGCTATGCGTGCAAGAAAGCAGCTAAGAGGTATTTTTCATGTATTAAGAGCTTAACAGAGCTAGTATATAGTCAAAATTTAAATTTGTCAAAATAATTTTTTTACAAATATATTGATTTTTTAACCAGTATTAATGTTTGTAGGAAGCTTTAGATTAGTCTTACATGGTCCACTTGATTGAAATTGCTTTCATGCATGCATAGCTGAGATATCCAGCGTTGAATTTGCTAATATTTCAATGCAGAAACTTGCTAATGTTCCCCCATGTACGTCATCGCGTGACCACGCCCACAACCGGAAGTGATTTTGACAAAATGGCTGCAAGGCAAGAAATTGTAACTTTTGACCCAAGATTTAGTATGGAAACAATACTTTTTGATAATTTTACTTATTTTTCCTATGATTTTTTCTTTATTACCAACTTATTTCTGCAAAAAAAATTTTTGGGTTGAGTTACCCTTTCATTAACATAATTACAAAGTGTTTTCCTAGCTTACACAACTTCATGCAGTGGAAGGAAGAGTTAGAAATTAAATCGTCGTCTTCATTTGTGTTAGACTCTTCAAAGCAAAGAGTTGGTTGCACCTGCTACAATTACTATTGCAATAGTAGTGGTCAGTATAATTTAAAAGGAAAGGGTAAAAGAAATCTCAAGATTCAAGAAAAATTCAAGATTGGATGTCATTGTACTGCTTATATAGGAGTACAAAAATTTTTATCAGGAGAAGTTTCTGCCTATATATCGAATCATACATATTCAATCGAATTAGGCCACTTGAAACTTTCTGATTCAGTCCGACAAAATGACAGCTGCTAAATTAAGTGATGGGGTTACAGTATCTGCTATACTGGATTCTGTGAGAGATAACATAGAGAGGATAGATAGCAGAGCACTTTCATGTCTACAAGACATTCATAAAGTTATGCGTCAGTATATTATAGCTGGTACTAAACTCCATGAAACTGATTATGGAAGTGTTTCCTTTTTTGTTAAAAGTATGAGAGATCAAGATAATAATGATGGTACCAATCTCATTCTTTTATTTAAGCAACAAAGCTACGAGCAACCAAGTGATATTGATGACATGGCAAAGAATGACTTTGTAATTGGAAACCAAACTTCGTTCCAGAGGGGCATGCTTCTACAATTTTGCCCAAAAGCAATCTGCATGGATAGCACTCACAACACTAATGCTTACAACTTCTTTCTGATAATTGTTTTAGTTCTTCATGATCTAGGTGAAAGAGTTTTTATAACATGGATAATATCCAATGGAAAGGATGCAGCTACAATCCGACAAGTTCTCATTAAAAAGAAGGAAAAATGTGGTGGCATTCATACAAGTATTTTTATGAGCGACGACGCTGAAAATTTTTTAAATGCATGGAGGGCAGTATTCACTGTCAGGAAAACAAGAAAATTAGTCTGTGCCGGGCACATAGATAAAAGTTGCAGAAGGGGAATTCAAGGTCATATTTCATCACGAAGCAAGCAAATTGAAGTTTACAGCATTTACGCATCTTACTCAGTGAAGGTGAAGAGATACCACTTTGTTTACATCTCTAGCAATTCATTTCTTGTATGTCAGATGAAGATTTAGCTTTTTTTCTGGAGTATATTTAAAAGGGACATATACCATGAGTAGAGCATTGGGCTCTTTGTTACAGAGTGGCAACGGCTGTTAACACTATCATGGCTGTAGAAGCCTTTCACCACTCTCTCAAAGTCTTACTTTGACAAAAAGGAAAATCGTCCAATCGATATGCTACTACATGTTCTTCTTAAAATTTGCATGAGATAAAGTATTTGAAAGGGTACTATAGGCTCAAAAGCGAAAGATGACTCATCATCTTACTGAGATCAATAAGAGGCATAAATCAATTGATAAAATTAAAAGTCAGTCAAATTACTTCATTAGTTCTTCAAATGGTCATTTAACTTTCACAGTAACAAAGGTGATGGTTGGAAACTGTTCATGTCAGTTACGTTGCCATACTTGTGGAGCATGTGTGCATGATTTTACGTGTACATGCAAGCATATTCACTTCATCAAAATGCATTTGAATTGTACTATTCCAACAAGAAGTGAACATTTGTCATCTAGTATTGACATAAATGCTGAAATGCAACATTCATGTGCTCATGAAGTAGAAGAAAGCAGTGATTTCATTGAAACAATTTCTGTCTTTGTTGAGGATGAAACTGTACAATCTACTGATAAAACAATGAAATGTGCTTTGAAGAGGTTAAAGAAAAGGATGTGTCATCTGTAGAATATTTATTGAAATGCCTTCAAAGAAAGCCAAAACCTACCTCTACTAAAAAAAGAGCAACATCACTGTGTAAGAAGATGGGAGATGCATTACTTAATTGTACAAATATGGATGCCATTGCAACTGGAATGAAACACTTGAATGCAGCTTAAACTGTGATTAGTGCAATAGATTCTCGTGTGTTAAGTGACAGAGACATTCCTACAAGAGAAATAGTAGCTCCAAATACAAATATTGAAAAGCAGACTCGTTTCAAATCTAAGGAGCCACGAACATTATCAAGGAAATTTTTGTCAATTCCAAATGATCAAGAGAAAAGCCAATGTATAGATAATATGGATGAAGTTGATATCACTGTGCGGGGTATTTGCTTATGAGAGGAGGATAGAAATGGCCACAAAGTAGTTGAATGGATCGAATGAGACAAATGGGTTTTAAAAGTCATGTGCTGGAAATGATGATTATGATTTATTCATCTGTCAGTTTTGCAAAGAAATTATTTTATAGTGATAGCTAAGTGATATTTAAATCATAATAATAATCATTACTTTTACAATATTGATGTAATGCAGTGCAGTGATTCTTAAGAGTTAAAAATTGTGTAGCTTGGGTTATCATAGATATTAGGGTAAAGAAAAGGGATTGAAAACTTCCATTTGCAGCTGGAAATGCTAGTTACCAATACCGTCATAATTTAATCTAATTTTTTTTAATTAAGCATATGTAAAATGGAAAATGGCTGCAGAAGTGAAGGAGGTAGGCACACATTTCATCAATTTTTGGTTGTATATTGTTTTATTTTGTACATATGACCCTTCAATAATGTAGAGGAACAATCTTTCTCTACTTGCCCCAGTAGTCTACTGGGGCAATCATGACGTTTGCAGTTAAAATTCTTTGTTAATCAGCACTGTCAATCATTAATCACCATATTACATGTTTAATTGTATATTTTCTGTAATTTATAATCTATAATGATTGAGAGTGTGCCAGTGACCTCGAGTACGTTCTAAGCATTAGAGTAGTGTGATAGTTGATGTCAGAGACCATTTAGTTTTTAACATAAGGGTACAAAACAAACCTCTCAAACTTAGCAGTAAATTGATCATTACAAAGTGATGAAATATTTTAAAATTAAACAAATTGGGTGACTTGCACCTAGTGATGCTCTATTGAATGATTGAATTGTGACAATAATTGACAAAAGGTACCTTTTTGTGGATAGGAAAATTGGAGTTTATAGCCTAAAAAAATCTAGAGCTTCAATTGTCATTAAATTACTCCAAAGGATGCAAAAAGTTAATATGTAACTTTTAGAAACAGTTGTTGACTAACAAAGCACTCACAGGTTGATATTTTTCATTATAATGCTGAATTTTAAAATCAGCCATAAGGTACCTTCTGTCAATTATGGTCACATTATAAGTTAACATTTGTTTAACACTTTCAAGGAAAAGGCACAAAACAAAATGTACTTGCAATCACAGTCATTCAAGCGGAAAAAAATCGATGTAAGTAATGACAAATGCACTACAGAAGTTGTCTGGGGGTAGAGACATGTTTCCTCTACTTTATTTCATATGAATTATGACATACAATGACACTATTGATTAATGATAGCCTTTGACAGGTCAAAAACAAGACACTTCCTTGCTAAAAGTCGGCAGCTGTTGCTAAGTGACAAGTCAAAAACAAGACACTTCCATGCTAAAAGTCGGCAGCCATTGCTAACAAAAAGGGTAATCCGCATCCGTTGCCTAGCGATGTACAAAGTTAATATAGCAACACGGAAGTTTCCAATATCCTTCATTTACTCTAACAGCTATGGCATCATTCGCCATTTTATTACCACACCCACAACGTTTTGCTCTGTTTTCTATGTTTATGGAGAAGCTGACGACCTATTGCTATTGGCTAGCACTTATCCTACATTCACATCAATATTACGTCTTCGCATTACTCTACAGCCTACTGCTAAAGACAATACATTTTTTTAACCAGCTGCTTTGCTTGGTTGATCATTTAGTTTCTCTAATTTTTTTCTTATTTTTTCGTCAAATTTTGCTTTGCTGCCACGTTCATCAACAACATCAACGCATGCTAAATCTATATTGTCAGTTTCTAGACTTTCTAACATTACTTCAGTGATTGTTTGACAGGTCTACCTTAGAAAATAGGCAAACTGGAGGATTTGATCCATCACTTTCCAGTTCCATACATTTTTCTTGTATTGAAACATTAAATACGTGACTTCAAAAGTATCAATGGTTTCATCAGTCAGACAGCCCTGCCTAACGAATCAAGCATTTTAAAGTAACTTATCTTCTTTTTGTTTCTCTTTCCATATGTTAACTGCATTTCCTGTTCCAAGTCTTGCTTTTACTACTCTGTTGCAAGTTTTATTCAATACTGGCCTTTTATTAACTGGTAACTGTAAGAGGCCACTACAAATAAAATATTTTTGGATCCAAACCATTCATCACTTCTAAATGTAACTTCTAAGCGCATGTGTAAGTATGCTAGATTTAGACTGGATACCATAGATACCTTGTCTACTATTATAATTAAGTGTCATTTTTATCCTTTTCTGAGGTTTTTTATTCAAAGCCCAATATCCAGCTGTTTTTTCCTCATGCTCTATTGTTAGCTAACATAATGTATGTATTTTTAGTCTGCCTACATTAAATGCAGCTATACCTGTTGCTGTTACAATAGCACACATAATTTCACCACTTTTTGGAAGCCATATGTGATCCACTAGGCATTTTATTGCTTCAATTAAAATTGATGAACCAGTTTCACCTACACCACTAATAAACATCTTTAGTCGTTTGATATCATCCAATCTAAGTACTTTTGAAGACTCATTCTCTTATAAGACTTCACATTGTTTTTGACTTATAAGATGACTCTTAATTTTATCAAAATTTCTTTTTGGATCTACATTAAGCATTGCCTCTCTTTGCTCTAATGTTAAATCATGTACATTTATGTGCATGTCAGCAATATCAGCTACTGCTTCCATTATTTCACCCAGTAATTGAGGGTCATCATCTTCCTTGAAGTTCTTCAGTGAAACCGGCTTTATTGCTTGCATCGACTATTTTCTTCAAATTACATCCAGCTGCTAATAATTTTCTGCACTTTGTTAAAATGATGCTTAATGCCACATGTAGATGCTTCTCTGTCACACCTAAAAGATTCTTCCATTGTTTCTCCTTCCATTATGAGTGTGCATTCATCTCTTAAAAGCATAATTACAAATATTAGCAAATCATAACAATAGTCTCTTTCCGCTTCATTCATAGCATTAAATTTCCTATGGTGCAGAAGGACTGGCTTTCATGAAAGTTTGTATTCTCTTTCTAAATTTGCTCCAATTTCATCAAGTTTATAATTAGCAACAAATTTGTAAAGAGATACATCTTCCATGTCATTTGGCCATGTTGGATAAAAGTCTTCAATTACGCTAGGACTAGAACTGTCTTTTGATGATCGATCCATTTCAGTTAAATATGAATAGTTCTTGATTTTTCTGCTCCTCTTATGAGGAAAGTGCATATTAATGTACTGTATGCACTGCTTAAGAGAGTATGTTTTACCATATTAAATTAGAGAGTATACTTTCAGTATATCTAATAATTGTTTTACCACATAGTACTCTCATAGTATACCTACTTGTGTTAACATGAAACTTAATAATACTTCAAAAGCACTTATTTATCATAATAGATATAATTATAGCATGTCTACTGATTTACAATAGTAAATAGGGCAAATCACAATCACAACATTATCCACTGTAGAAGGTGCAAGGCCAACGTTATCTGAATTACTGATTGTCAGGTAAGCACATTGACATAAAACATCTTGTAGAGGCACATAAATAATTCTGTCATCCTCAAAGTTGTGCTGCCAGACCTCTATGGGGCTTCCATAATGCATTCTGTTATTGTGAGCATTCAGTTTGATGACAGAGGCAATTAATAACTTCTCACAGCAAACAACAGAGTCATCTAATGGCTTAGT
>NW_003546433.1:69724-84049 GCF_000090795.2 Amphimedon queenslandica | reverse complement strand
ATGGCAACAAGGTTTGTATACAAGTTATTATAAAATTACCATTATTGATAATTTGGTAATTTTATTAAGATTTGCTTCAAAGGGTGATGAAACTTCAGAATCAGAAGAGGAGATTGCTCAAACTGACGATAACAATTGCTAGACTATAATAACAACACTTTTCTCATTTTATGATAATTTACGTTTATCTCCTAAAAATTACTATTGCATTACTGAAAAATTACTGTTGCATTACTGAAAGTATACTTTGTAGTATTTACACTGTATATCCACAGTATTTTAATGTTCCGTATATTGAAAGTTTACAGCATGTAGTAATCTTACGGAACACTCACAGAATACTGCAGTTATACTTCGGATTTACTAGCAGTAAAGCAAACAACTCAAAGCAGTGATGGTTACTGATCTCATGTATGTTTCACCAAGCAGAAGATTGATAGCTTCATATTAATGTTCTGTATGGTTACTGATCTCATGTATGTTTCACCAAGCAGAAGATTGATAGCTTCATATACCACTACTTCTTTGGTGCAAAATAATTTTGTCTTATTTTCCAAAGCTTGCTGTGTATGTTGTCACAGCTGTTGACTTCATCCAATACGTCGTGTGCATGACTCTTTTCTAGCAGCTTTAGAGACATATCCAGCTACATACTCTTTTAAGGAAAGACTCCCCTTTGCAATGTATTGTAAATGCATATTTGCATTCCACAATTTCAACAGTAAAGGATTGTAGTCGTAAACTCAAACTTTGTTTCCATCTCGTTTGAGACAGTATATTGCATGATTTCAAGCTAATTTTCCAAATCATTGATGCAAATACTATCTCATACTGGTCTAGGAAAATCAAATCGGCATCTAGATAAATAGGCATTGCCGACATTAATGTTTTGTTTGCATTACTTACTGCCTTGTGCATTTGGTATTTTGTGAGAAAAAAAAATTAAATCAGGCAATGCATTACTATCAGGTATATGACACGTATGCTATCTTGCATGAAAGAACAGACTTTTTCAGGACGATCAATACCGACCACAGGAGGATTTTCAATCCATAGGAGAATGTGATAATGAGGCGCTCCAGGCATTTGATATTCTTTTTTAACATGTCATTGCCCTCCATTCCGTAGAACACCTCTGTTGAAAAATGCTTTGTTCAAGAAATCCTTAAACTTGTATGAAAATTGTTGTGATACTAAAACAGAGTCCTCAATACATAATCTAGAAATGCTATATGATTGGGGGTGCCTTATTTACTTTTCTTAAATATTGGGCTGAATCGTCTTCAGCTTAAGTTAATGTTAGAAAATGTGTGGTGACCCATATTCAGCTATCATTGCTTTAACCTCACCTTTCCCAAGAAACCAATATTGATTTTTGCTGTGTATTTCAGCCAACATGTTACTTAAATTGCCCACAAATTCTTTATCTAAAACACTAATATTTTCAAATATTTCAGCCACTGTTTGACCAACGTTGCCTCTTGTTGTTTATATTAAGTTATATATGCCACTTTTTAAGGCCCTAATCAATAACAGTTCAGACAATGTGAATGATTTTTACGAAATCAGAAATCTTTGTTTAAAAGTCTTGATTTTATGTACTGGCTACATCAGTGCTGGATAGTTTTGTCTAGGATGACATTTTCCATTTTTCCAGTACGAAATTAAGTAGGAAAGCATAAAAAATCAACATGCTCCTACATATTGTTTATAAGGGCTTCTTTTACCTTTACTATAATTTATATTGACTGATATCAGAGCCCTTTACAATTTTACTATTAACATTTCTAAATCTTGATTGTTTGCTTTATCAAGCATTTTACAAGTGCTATTGCTGACTACTTGAATAACATTTTTAGATGATTCATTGATTGAATTATCATCTACGTTTGATAGAGCCATTTAATTTTTTTCAATTTTCTCATAATGCTACCTTCATTTTATTTACATCAACTAAAGTATGCCACACATTGTTTGATTTAATATGCTGTCCATTAATAATAATATAAAGTTCTGTATTTGGAAAATGATTAGAATCTATACCAACCTCATTTGAAGTTTTCATCGCTTTTTCAAGGGGAAAAGGCAAATGAAACATTGCGCCTTTAAGTGCTTTAAGAATTATAGGTTGGCACTTACAAGGTGTATGCCTACGCTAACAATTGTCTGAAAACACTTGGCCCTCTGTAATAACCAGCAAGTTAAAGGATCTAAATTTTCCACTTCTTTCAGCAGTGGCTTACACTATCACCCATTGAGAACACAAGTGTTGGAACTTCATTTTTCCTAAAAATAGGTTTGCAATGATTACCAATATACATAACTTTATTAAATGAGGATCATTCACTATATGTAAACTAATAGGATATTCCAAACAATGCTATCTAAATTTTTAGCTTCAGCAACAGACCTTGTTCTTTAACGCCTCTCGCAGCTGCAAATAGTCATTAATTGCCTGAAGAGACAAAGATGTCTTAAATTCATCATTAGCATCTGAATACTGAAAATAAAGTATAGTATCTAAGTTTTTGTATTCTAAATGGGTCATCTTCACTATCATATATAGTGTAATACACATTATCAAATTCAGTCTCATCGGTTCATTAGTTTTTAAATTTATTAATTGTGCTATACACCACCAGCAAGGGAAGAATCCATACATCTATTGTGAAATAGGCATTTCTAGCAACGTGAAGCGTTTTAAAAGGAGTCTAAACAAAGGATAATGAACAGACACATTGCATAACATACACAGCATACTTTTACATTCAGTATCATTACTACTACACACAATAGGATGCCTTATCCATTTACAAACAATTTCTGAAGCTTTTGAACATTTTTACTCCATTTTCATCTTTTTTAACAATTAGAGATACATTTGGGTATCAAAAAATCATGTTCATGCACTCGATGTATTCAACATGCACGAATCTTGTCATAAAATGATTATTAGGACAATTATCACATGCATCTAAATGCTTACTGAACTCTTAAGTGGTTTCATCAAAATATAATCAAACTTCGATCATAGAACCAATGTCACATTCTAATGAAGGCTTGCCCCTGTCTGTAGAGTGCTATTTTAGGGTAGGCTTTCCCTTATTAGTATACAATCTATTATTATCATGATTGTTATCTTCAGACCCACTTTCATTATTACATTCCCATACTCTTATATCATGATATATGATATAAGGTCGTTGAAGTATCATAATAATACTTCAAGAACCCCTGCTACATAAATTGTGCCATTTCTATCAACAGGGATTACAATTGGCTACTTGAATTTCATGTCATTAGGATACAACTATGCCGATTCGTGAAAATAAGGCTCACTATACTTTGTGTGACATGCTGACCAATATCACTAAACCTATTTAACACAACTTTTAAATGCTATTTGCCACACGTATCAATACACCTACTTTGTGGTATCTGTTTTTCAAAACTGATTCCAATAATATACTTGATGCAGCATTACATTTATTGTCATAAGATGTGTTCTCAAAATCTACACCTTTCACACTTGATGGCAATAAATCATCAACCATTTCGGAAATGTAATACAGCGCTTCAATAAATTTCGTAAAATAATTTGTCTCGTAACTATTTGGTGCAGTTGAACGTAATCTATACAATTTTGACCATGATTACATTCGTAATAATCCTTATTTAGATGCTTTTTTTATTTTCTTTATTTAGTGGCATTCTTAACTTTTCTATTTTATTATGAGATAATTTATGCTTTCCGAATTTATTATTTGTGACACGTAATATTGCGTCTCCATTCTTGTAATACCGTTTTATTTGTTTTTGAAGGCCCGGAATTTTATGATAGTTTTTCTTTGATTTACTTTTTTCAGAGTTCTCGTTGTATTGATAATGATTCCTAGATGCTTCCTTTTTTGGTTGTGGATTATTTTGATGATGCCTTCTAGAAGCTTCTTTTTTATGATCTGGATTGATCCTATCATTTTTTAGAATAACAACTTGATTTTTAAGTTTTGCTACCTCTGTTTTTTTTGTACCCATCCTTACATTTCTGCAATACATACACAGGGTTCAATGCATGAAACAGTTTTCAGTAAGCTAGCTTATAATACTGACAAATTTTATAAGCTGTTCTTTGTTTGCTTTTGACCCTGTTACATTGCCTTATATAGAATGCTCTGGCATGTGATCTTTTCCTATTTATAACATCTTCCAATTGCTTTCTATAACCAACATTTTTTGCCTTTTTCTAGTTTTATTCCAAGTTAAATTGCTCTTCCTTTCTGTACAATTATCACAATCAAAATTACTCCTAACAATAGAACCAGAAATAAGTAGATGTACTATACACCATGTATGTAGGATGCACATTGTTATGATCACAAACTCTGTTGCTACATGCATTATGTCACACTTATCTTAATATATTAGCACCAAGAAGAATAGAACGTAGTACTTCAGAAGAAGCTGACTCAATGAATTTGAGTAGCTAATAGTGAGCAGCTGTGACCTTAATTTCTCTATAGCTTGAAAATAAATGTTAAAATTTAATTTACCTAATAGCTCTTGAAGGATCTGGTAATCTCTAAGTCTGAGCAGTGAGCACTCTTATGAGTGAGATAACCTCAGCAAAGACCAAGAGAAGAATGGAGCGGGAATAAGCAGTCTACCACACAGTAATGTGGCTATGGTAAATTTACACATGCACATATATTTCAAAATGGCATCTGAAGCTGAGAGGGGTGTGATCAATTACACCCAAATAATTAGTTTTTAAACTTAAGCTAAGTGAGATAATAAAAGCACTTGTCTTGTCCTTGACCCAAGCTCTAAGGAATGATGCAAAAGCCATCACAAGAGGCTCTCTAGATGTTAAAGATTTACATATTGATAGGAGATGAAAGAAGAGGAAAAAGAATGCAGAATTTTGAATTTGGGCTGATTCTCCAGAATTGATCACACTACATTGCAGCCCACTTTAAAACAATGAGTGAAAAATCTTAAAAATTATATCTTCAGGAAACATATTTTACAAATGCATTACATTGTCACAAAAATTTTTTCTTTTTATTTGGTATAACAAAGGCTACTAAATCTTAAGTAATCTCATGCCACTTGATCAATAATCAACCACTCATAATGGACAATGCTGCAGTCAATATTTGTGTGAAGAGTTCAGGCATTTACAAAAATGAATCAACTACTTGCTCATTGCTATTTAAATCATTTCTTACTTACATTGTCACAAAATTCTTCATAATGACATTAAAGGTGATTATTTCGTTTTTGGATTTTTACCTCGCTGTGCTATATGGATTTTCACCTAACTGTGCTACATGGATTTTTACGTCACAGTGCTATAAAACCAGTTCCAATAGACTTAGGCAAAGCATGTCATTTTGAACAAAAATATTAGAACTTAATTACAAAAGAGAGGCTTGTCTACAAGATAAAGCATGGCAATATAGCACCCGATTTACGTGATGGCCTAGTGAAGCAGTGTGCAGCATCAGATATCTCTGCATTTGGTCATTAATGCTACATTTGCAACAACATAAAGTTAACAAAACATTAAATCTTTTGTGAAGCTTTCTTCAGCATACAATGGTTCTGAACGTCCAACATGTGACAGTATCATTGATATACTTCATCCTAGTTCTTCCTAGCTTATTCTTACAATAGTAGGAACATAATACAAGAATAATAGTAATATAGTATTATAAAGATTCTTATATTGTATTAACTGTTTCAAAATGTGTAATACGATAATCATTGTTTTGTTATCGTTATTGAATGAGATTAAATTTAGTGCATTGCATGATGTGCATGTAGACTACATCACTAGAGTTTATCAGTTCTATGAATAGAAATATTTTCAGTGTGTTCGTAAAGAAACAAATGATCTAAAGGTACATGTTTATGTTCTATTATCATGAAGATTATCAATAGAGGGTAATTTTAGAGGGGCTAATTTTGGCGAATTGCTAATTTTGGCGATTGGTGGGTTTTTAATTTGTCAAATTTGTGGCCACCTGCCATTGAGAATGCATATAATGGCTAAAAATGGCAGGTTTTTATTACGGCAAATGGCTATCAAAATGCCAAATTTGCCAAATTTAATCCCTCCCCTATATGGTATGTCACTGCATGCATATTAAAATGCATAATTAATTAGCACTTTGCCACATTCATGTTCTATGATCTATCATTATTTTTAAATAAATAAGTACTAGTACAATGTCTTCAATGAAATAAATTCTACGGTCCTTGATTAAAAAGATCCATAGACCAGAAAACTAGAAAAATTCACATTTTTAGGCTATGTATTAAATGAACTGGGTGAATTTAGTGAGCTACGAAGCTTTGGAAGCTTAATTGTGAAATGGTTGACCTAAAGATGTAATGATTATGGTGCAGATTGAACATAAATTAAGCTATAGTAATTTGTTTAGCTAATGACTTTACCTACTAGACTGTGTACCAATGTGGTGCATTAAGTGAGGTGAGTGAGGGAATCACCTCATTTTGTAAATATTTCTGCCTTGCCCTGTTCATTGTCTCTCTAGCTGTTAAATGGTGACTATTCAATGCATTCAGAAACAAATTCATATGTATACATGCAAACATTGCCTAAACAGCATATGGCCAATTAGTAACAATTTTATTAATAAGGATTATGAGATTTTCATAATTGAAGTACCAGATTTTGCGCTTAAAATTACACCTTTTTAAGTATTATAACACAATAACGTTACGTCAAAGTAGGAACATTCATAATAAGATGATTTTTAATTTGAGATTTCAAAGCCTAGCTGGAGCATAATGATTAAGAAAATAGACATTAAACAGGGCAAAAAGAGAAGATTATAATTACTAAATATAATTAATAAGTTCTGCATAGTACTTCAATAACATGAATTTACATATAATTGTTACATAAAGTAGTCTGATAGGCTTTGAGCTCTTTTTTTATTAGCCTTGCTTTGCCTTCTTTTGTCCCCATTCTACACAGACATCTTTATGATGTAACCAAATGTGTCTTCTTAAATTAGTTGATGTAGTGTAGCTTTTGTCACACTTTGTAATTGGACAGAAATGTCTGTCAAAGATGTACTACATTTTTTCGTCTCTGCTTACATTCATAAGACATGGGAGCATGCATGGTTGGACCATATATTTACATGGGACTAGACTGTGGTGCAGGTGCACTATCAATGCAGTTAGAGTCCTGATAGAACTGAGGAAGCTGGTATTCTGCAGTCACTGGGCTTATGTGGTAATTTGTACGATCTATTGTCTGTTCTTGTGGCAGTAATGAAGTTGAATGTGATGAGTCGCAGTTGCTTTTGCACACTTGAATATTTTCTCCATTATATAATTGAGAGTAGACCCTACTCCTATCTCACTATTAACAGCCATCATGTCTTTTTTGGATTATATCTGTGAACCAGCCTGTTATACAAAATCATGTAGGGGAATGTCTCTCAAAAATTAGCACCCATGCACCACATGATACTATGTGCCAAAGCGACATTATTACTTTTTAAAACTGAAATGGAGATGTACTAGCTGT
The DNA here is from genome assembly GCF_000090795.2 of Amphimedon queenslandica. NCBI lineage: Eukaryota > Metazoa > Porifera > Demospongiae > Haplosclerida > Niphatidae > Amphimedon > Amphimedon queenslandica. The sequence continues at coordinate 76,482 of NW_003546433.1, read as the reverse complement.
TGGTGTCAGGACTAACACAGCTTTTTGATAAATATACCATATTTCTGCTTGTCTACGATACATGTATTTTTAGAAAATTATGAGTACGAAAAAATCAAGAGGGGTGACAAAGCATGACTGAGGCTGAAAATTTACAAGATATTTAAAAAGAGCAAATAACAGTAAAAGATTTGTTAATGTTATAATCATCAACAACTACAATTTTATCAATATCAATAGGAAATGAAAAATTTGGTCAATGGCACAAACAGATAAACACTTGTGTATAGTAACATGTATAAAAGTGGATATACTTCATTTGTCAGCTCATTCATATCATGTGAATAGTAGTCTAATATCATCAATATCTTTCTGTAAAAAAGATTACACTCAAGACCATCAATTCCTAATAAAAGATGTAGCTATTCCATAATCACCCAAAGTTCAAGATTTTCCATTACTGTCGGTGGTACGGAAGAAAAAAATGGCCAAAAAACCTTAATTACAGAATAGTGGGAAATGAATGTGGATAATAAAAGTTTCATGTAGCTATTGACACTCTTGCTGCCTGTGTTACAGAGTTGGTATAATGATATATTGGTTTGCAATTTTAATGTATTAGGTGTGATAATTGTGATTAAGTATCACAGTAAAGAGTGCAATTTTACATCAAATTTCCTGCCTACAAAATTTGGCTACTGTACATGTACTAAATTTCTTTAATAAAAATTTTTCAGAAAATCATTGACAAAATTTTCTCTATAAAAATGAACCGGGAAAGTAACAAAATGTAATACCCCACAAAATTTATCAACCATACAGTATACAAGTGATGTAGTCAGTTACCTACACTTACATTGTTAATTAACATTATTATAATGTAAATACTACATATACCTAATTTTATTAATTTTGTGCTCATGAAATATATACATGTATGTAGGACATTATAAATAGCACTGGTTTAAAATAATGCATTAAATAAACTCATCTTGATAAATTATACAGTGAATGTTGAACTTTTAAAATGGATTATCAAATGAAGTTATTTTTAGTTACAAATGAAATTATTTTAATACACTTATATGCGTACATGTACATATGTGAATCAGTTCATTTAATACTTATTATGCCTCTCTTCTGCTTATAGGAGTTATATGGTTTTGATTGTCATTAATGGCATGAGTAAGAGGGTTGGTTTGGATGACAACATATCTATTAACTATTGGTTGCTAATGCTGTATCAGTAAGAATGTAAGTATTATTTTATTTGTGTTGGTTGCTGTTTCAATTATTATTAATTGGGGCAAGTCTGAACAAGTCCCATTAAGCCTGGTTTACACTCGACACAAAACACAATGCAAATGAACGCACATTTAAAATTTGACTAATTTTGTGTCACCTTCAAAGCGTTTTTGTGTCAAAAGGTAAAATCGCCCATGCACTTATGACGGTTTTGTTGAATGTGAACCAAGCTTACGGCGAAAAAGCAGAAATTGTGCCTGCCTGATTGAATGGGTAGTCTAGCTATTTTTAAAGTTCAATAACCTAATATTCACTGAAACAGGGTGAAGTAAAGATGAATAAAAAGGTGTCTATCATGAAGTCTGAGCTTTGCAGAAAAATGGGTGAGCAAGATAAAATGAATTAAACAGCTATCACTGTCCAAAGACTTCTCTAGGAGCAAGGAAGGTTGGGATAGCAGATGTCATGTGGCAGCAGCATTGCAAAAGTAGTTGGGCACAAAACAATTTACAAAGCATACCATGATTTGGCCACACCACCTTTAGTGCGTATTTTTGGCGTATACGATGCAGATGCATATGATGTATCATAATTACATTTGCCGATAAGGATCCCTACCATATTGGTGAAGTCCTGATTCTCTTGGAAATTTTTATGAAGGCTTGAAAGCAGAAAAGACTCTTTTTCATGTCTTGCTAGCAATGGTAATTTTTATTAACTGTTAATGTGTCATTAATAGTTAATAATTTAGGAGTTAATCATTAATCTGGTCAAATTTTTTGTTGGATATTGCCCATTAATGCCCTACCTTGCCATTGCCTATAGTAGTTTCTGTCCATCTTTTTCTATCTCTCCCTCCATCCTCTCTGTCTCTTTTTTTAATTGTCTTTTTGTCCTTTTCTCTTTCTCCTCCCTCTTACCATATCAAGTGGCCTTCTCTACCTTCCCATCAGTCTACAGTTTAAAATTATGATTATGGAAACACATGAAAGTAATTTGGACAAACCAGCCAAAAACAACATGAGTATGAACATATGCCATCACTATATATCTGTATGTGAAAAATATTTTCTTAGTGTGTTACAATTATAAATTTTTAAACTTCAGTTTGCAAAAGCTAGCTGACACTCTGGCTGAGTGGTTGAAATTTCTGGTAGAGCATGTAATAATAACACTCAATAAAAAATTTTGTACAATCGCTATTTGTATACAGCAGTGATGTCAACCATGTGGTCACTTACATGTACATTAATTACCTGTCATTGTGAAATTATCCAGTCACATTCATAGCTATGCTTTGCATGCTACATGTAACTCTGGTACTTTATCTGGGCCAAAGTTTCATCAAGTTTTTTCATGATTTTAGCTACATGTACTTACAAAGGATAATAATACATTTACATGTATGCTGACTATTCAAATCACAATACTAGATGGTAGGGTATTGTCTATACGACATTAACATCTTTTTGGTATAGTTTAAGTTATTTTTTTAGTCAGCATTACCATACAATATCTTTTTATTTTTGCTTATCAGAGTGTAGTAGTTCATCTGTATGATCTGTGTACCAGTATATATGTATTAATAATGTTTTGTTGTGTGCTTGTGTGTGTAAATGTATTACTATACATGTAAGAAAGAAGAAAGTCCATGTACATGTAGCATCAGAATTTTACAGCCCCAGAAATTTATTGCATGATTTTACAGTAAATAAGATATTGCTTTTTATTATATCAAATTTGATATACATGTACATTTAAATGCTTCACATTTATTATATGGTATGTCTATGTACATGTACATATACATGTCGATTCCTTTTTTGAAATACTTATGTTTGTAATTGTATAGATCACATTACAAGGATCGTTGATATTCACAAACAGAACGAGCCACTGATGTTACTTCACAGACACAAGAAAGCTGTCTCTTGTGACATACAGATACAGCCAGACAGAGAGGAGGCAGACACTATTCTCCTGAACATAACCAAAGATTAAATAAAAGGAATCCTTCTCCTAAACATCACCACAATGCTTCTCCTTCATTGTCAACAGGTGGCAATATAATTGTCAGCAGGTCGGCGTCATTGTCAGCAATAAAAGGGAGGAGTTGAGTTCGCCGCCACGAAGAAGACAAGTCTCACTGGAGATAAGAAAAGGAGAGAGAAAAAGAGATTGTCTCAGTCTCCATTGAAAAAACAACAATAATCTAGCTCATTTGATGGAGAGAGGAGGGAGGGGAAGGAGAGAAAGGAGGAAATCTTCATCGCCAACCTCATTTTCATACAACACTTGCCTGTACAGAGGAGAGGGAGGAGACAGCAATCGCCACATAATGATTGTTCCAAACTAAATGACATACATGGACAGACATATATAAAGACATAAATTGGTATTATTAAAATTACTTAAAAAGTGGTGCCACAAATGAATATATATAAAATTTTAAACAGAATTAAAGCAGAGAGAGATTAAGAAAAGGAAGGTTGTTTCACGAACCACTTTATTGAATTTTATAGTAATGTCTAGTGCTATTGAGACAGATGCTTGTAAATATACTTTAGTTTACCATGACCAGTGAGCATTTAGAGACATTTAGGTTAATACTCTATTCCGCACACCAGTTTTTATTGTGTTTTATAGTTTTCTTGCACCTCTCAATAATATGTACAAGGCATTAACCACAAATACTACATGTAAGTGCTTAAAATGGTTTGCCTGCGTATGCTCTTGATAGTCAGCTTAGTTACCTGTCAATTTCACACACTTAGTCAAAATTGACACTCTGGCCTTGTCTATTACACAAGTAGGAGTTTTGCTTTCAATTTGAAGCTATGTTTTCCTGATTTTTTTGTTTGATTATATTTATTTTTGTCCTTTAAACCTCACAAATTTAAAAATATTAATGAATAGCTTTAATAATTCCTTTTAAGATAATTACATAACAAAGCAAAGAAATGATTACAACTAAAAGATAATAATAATAAGTTTCCATTAAGAAAAGGCTATTAGAATAGGTAGAGAGTATCAAGATTCGGTAATCGCCCTATAAGAGATCATGAGAGATTCACCTCCTATTTTTAGTTTACGTCCTGATTTTATTTCCATTATTGCTACTTCAATGAAGAGTAAAGGGCCTGACAGTAGATATGGGTAACTTATGTTACGGACATAGTAGCAACCAATTAAAGCTACTAAAGCATAAGTGAACTTCTTCATTTTATGCATCATTACCCCCTCAACAATAATATATGTGGGAGGTCCAGAATCACTAGTAAATCTGACAAGAAGGGGCTAATTTGTGGCTACCTCTTGCAAAACATCATTGAAAGTTACAGAAACATACATAATTGCTATAATTAATGGTATCATTAAATGAAACTTACAGAAAATGAGTACACAAGACATTTTTGTAGCCCTTTGTGCTATGAGACTTGGATATATTCAAAACAATAGTAATCATCATTTTCTCTCACCAAATCTAGTTAAATGGGAATGATTACACAGATCCATCATTATTAACTTTATCAAAAGCTTTAAATCTTTTTCTTCGGTATCTCTGTCATCCATGATCTTTCGTAATCTTTTTGTCTTTTGGCATTCAGCTGGAACATATCTATGAATAGATAGCTGGATGTTTGTACATTGACTTAAATTAACTGAAAATTTTTTTGCTTCTAATTTTGCCACTCTGTCATTAAGCTAGTGCCAGAGTCTATCTCAGTTAATGATTTCAGTTCTTGCTCTAACCGTAATATTCAATTAGAATTATTCCACCGTAATAGAAAATTTCGTATGTATTTTTCTCGTTTCAAACAGGGAAAGGAATCAATAATGTCATAGACATAATGTGCAGTATTAACAATCCAGCTGTGTCAGTTGTTCCTTGTTTTTAAGACCAAATCAGATATACGTGGGTGGTTCTTCTTGGTTTTCTTAGACTCCAATTGGAGTTCTGTCAAGGCTTAATTGCACTCTGACTCGTCACTTAATTCTCCGATTCTAATTTTCTTGTTACTCTTGGATCTGTTATGTGATACAATAACATTATTATTGTATTGCTTTACCGTAAATCTCCTTGGATTCTTGTACTATTTTTGTACTTTCACCTAAGTACCAATTTCAATGTATTCTACAAATATAATATGAGCCAGGGAAATTTGAATTTTCTAGTACAATAATCGCACTGACACTTGCATCGTCACTGTCTGTACTTTTCAGTATAGAAAATTGCTCCACAACCTTGTTTGCAACAAATGCGGATTCACTAGAATTTGTCTGATCAGTGTGTTCCATCATCCTATATCAAATCAAAAAATTTTGTCAAATGTGAAAGACCATAGCATACATTGAAAATATCACTGTGGTAATTTCTTTCTATAGATTGAGTCAGAATGCAACCAGGCTCACCATTCAGGACACTCATTGCTTTTGGGCTAAATTTTTTGGGTAGTGTAAATTGATCTACACATTCCCTACATCTCTTTGTACCTGTCCCCCTCCATCAAAATCCACTTCTCTCCTGCTGTCAGAAGACAATCCATTTTTCTCAGCGGGTAACCGAGATCCACGGATTGTACCATTAGAATTTTGGTCCAATCTGAATTGCAAATTACTTTCACCTTGTTCTGGTTCGCATTCCAAAGTATTTAACACGTAGATAAAATCTTTGATCTGAAGCTTAGGTGCTGGAGTTTTCAAGGGTCCGGTCTCTTCCTCCACAGCAATTTGTTGTGATACACCAACACATAATATAATTTATAGAGTGTGAAAAAGCAATCTTCCCCCCAAGGATGCAATCACTTCTTTTAATTCTTCATCAGTAGATATGACCAAAACAGCGATACCATCAATTTCCAGATGTAGTATTGCATAGAGTTGTATATATCACTATTTTTGCATTTACCGATATAGCCGATTTGCAATGCTAAAAGAAGCTGATATACATAACCGATACCAATTTTAAAGTTGTAACAAATAAAAAAAGATTAATTAGAATTAAGTGTTTCTTAATTGTTCAATTTCATAAGAGAAGTTAGTTTTTAATAAAGAGAAGAGTTTCTGCACGTTCAGGATGGAGACTGTTTCGCTTATTATGATACATATTGGTTGCTCCAGAAAAAAGGCGTTCTGAAGGTACAGAAGTTGGTGGAGCACTTAAATACTTACGTGCAATAGTGGAAAAGAAAGGGTATCTTTTTGTATCACCCCGCCAAAGGCAAGTATGAACCTCAAGTTCAATGAGAGGTTCAGACAAATATAATTCCAGTTCTCATTTTTCACTTGTTGCACTTCCACCACTCTCTTCATTGATCTTAGCACAAACCTCCCATATCTTCTGTCGTTTACAAGGTCTTTCACTTGGCTCGAGACTGATAGGCCTTTCTTCTCTTGTGTCTAATTCCTTCTTTAATTCCTCCATCAATAATAACTTTGCATTTTCTTATTGTTCATGGCCAGAAAAAAACTTGTCTTTAAAGTGAGGATCCAGTAGAGTAGCAATAGCAGCATACTTATTTTCTTCTATCCCA
>NW_003546433.1:44604-69148 GCF_000090795.2 Amphimedon queenslandica | reverse complement strand
AAATGAAGGGAGAGAAGCATCACGCATTGATTTCTCTATACTTGCAGCAATATCTCGCAATACTAAATGCACCTTTCATAAGGAATCTCCCATTTTGATAAGATTTCTTTATATTTACTTGCTAGATACAATCCTGTGTGAGACTCTTCCAGAGGTAAGACAATTAATACAGCACACTTTTGTTGGAATCAGTCTGTCAGCCAGTGTGCTGTGAAGCTAAGAAGAGAAGCACAAGCATTATCAGCACTCATACATCTGTTGTGAAACTGTAGAACCGGCCAGAATCAAGAACACATTTGACACTTTTCAAAACATGTTTATAAGTTTCTGGAAGTATTTTAAATGTTATATACTGTGGGCTAGGCAGTTTATATCTTGGTTCCAAGACTTGAAGTAGACAAGTGAATCCAACATCCTCCACTGCTGAAATAGGCTGTGTATCAAGTGCTATCATTTCCATCACATGCTGATGAACTGTCTGTGCTCTTGAATCATTAATATCCCAAAGCCTTACTCTGTCGGATGCCTCCTTCGAAGTAAGTTGCTTCAGTGAAGATTGCTGCGTATCCTTCCTTGTAGATTCCTCTTTTTCTACCTTCTTTTTCTCGTAATTTTCGAACTCTTCCTTGTGATGCTTCTTAAGGTGATTCACCAGGTTAGTTGGGGTAAAAGCTTTAGTAGATTTGCCGCCTCTGTCTACCATCTCTTTACAAGTGTTGCATTTTGCAAACTTAGTATCTTCTTCAAGCGTAAAGAAAAGCCAAATGACATTTTATTTTGTTGGCCATCTTGAATAGGCTACAATGCATGTGATTAGTTGTTTCTTAATGCGCATGTGCAGTACAGTTATTAATAGTTATTAAAAATTGGCACACATGGTAAGTAACAAACCGATACCGATATTTGTTTAAATGCCACAAAAACGGCACTAACCGATTGCTGATGTCAATATCGGTACAACTCTAGTATGGCATCTGACAATTTGGTCTTTGACTTGAAAAATGCTGCTAGGGTACCACAGTCCCAAGATGAAAATTCTTTTTCTGAAGGATAGTCCATGGCACGTCAATTCACTCTCACAGATGTGAAATTGCTCAGACCAGTTACCTTATATAACAACAATTATATTAGGTCAACCAATGTCATATTACTTCCTCAATAATGCTCAGTTACCACAAATGCTCTACAGTACACTTTAGACCACCGTGCAACTTAAAACTTTTTTAAACAACATCTTTTATACAGGAGTCAATGGAGTTTAAAACATGTTCCACGAAGTAGAATAATTTCCAACTTTATAATCAAAACATGCTTCAAGCTCCATTGACTCCTGTACAAAATTAACGATACACAACTTGCATGCAAAGTATGTACAACAAATGAACACTATTTCAAATAACTAGTAATAAAACTTTCATAAAGCATAGTAAAAAGATTATGAATGATTCACATACATTCTCTTACCATTTACTTTGCTTACATGTAATGTGGATACATGCACAAACCAGACATGACCAATAATTTATCAGACATCATAATATACTTATTATAACATTGACATTCCAAGCAAGCTAAACCTCAAGGGTCAGTCTGTAATGTAGTGTAGGGTTTAGGTGTCCAGACATACACGTGATTCGGTGTCAATCATTTTCAACAAGTACAGTACTGCATACTTGTAATCTACACTAATGTATCAACTGTACATTATCAATAATAATCAGATATCACAATCTACTAATTATAACATTGACATCCCAAGTAAGCTAAACCTTAAGGGTCAGTCTGTAAGGTAGTCTAGGGTTCAGATGTCAGACATACGTGTGATCTGGTGTCAATCATTTTCAATAAGTACGATACTGCATACTTGTAATGTACATTAATGTATCAACTATACATGATCAATAATTTATGAGACATGATAATCTACTTATTATAACATTGACACCTCAAGCAAGCTAAACGTAAGGGTCAGACTATAGTCTAGCCTGTCTAGGGACAGGTGTCCAGACGTACGTGTGATCTGGTGTCAATCATTTTTAACAAATACCATACTGTATACATGTAATGTACATTAATGTATAAAATATACTGGATAAATAATTTGTCAGACATCTTAATCTACTCATTATAACAATGACACACCAAGTAAGCTAAACTTCAAGGGTCAGTCTGTAAGGTATAGTCTAGTGTTAAGTTGTCTAGACATGCGTGTGATATGGTTTTGCAGGCTAGTACTAACTGCATACATGTAATCTACATTAATGGACATACTATACTAGAACAATAATTTATCAGATACTTATCATAACATAGACACTGAAGCAAGCAAAACCTCAATGGTCAGTTGTATTATGTATCATTATTTCATTATTTTTAATGCTCCTGTGTAATATTTGTCATTCCATCATGGACCTCGATGGAAATCAGCGAAAAAGAAAAATTTTGGGGAAGAAAAGGAAAAATATGCAAATGTCTTATACGTAGCTTGCTTTCAACTGCTGGTGCTATGAAAAAGAGACTGGGAGAGAGAAAGAGAAGGGGGAGAAAGATGCAGTTGGAGAGACAGAAAGAGGGAGAGAGAGAGTGAGGCTGGGAGCGAAAGAGAGAAAGAGTTTGAGAAAAACAGATAGAGACAGTGAAAAAGACTGAGAGAAATACAGAAAAAGAGATAAAGAGGAAAAGACTTTCTTCCTCACCCCTCCTTTCATTCTCCCTCTTTGTTTCAATCTGTCTCTCTCTGTCTTTCCATGAAAGACTCAGAGAGAGAGAGAGATAGAACATGCCATATAACTAGATAGTCTCTACAAAGTAAGTTAATGGTACATATGATATGCCAGAGCAAATCAATCAACTATGAAACTATGTCATAATGTACTAAATAAAATTAATTGTAATCAATGTTGTCTTGCATTATTTATAGCTGGCTGCATGGATTAGTTTATTTTAAGGATAAAAAGAAACCTGTTATTTGAAACATAAAAGATCATTCGGTTTTGTATGTTTGTATGCATTAGGTAGAACCTGTTACTGTGCTAATTAACTAATTTAAGCATTTTTATTATAATAATTATTTTTAATAAAGCAACACAATGACGTAAAATAATATGAACAATAACAAGAGTAGATATCAATTGGCCTAAGTAAACTCTATTATTATTGACAAAATTCTTCATGACAAAGTTCTTCATTGACAAAGTTTGTGAATTAAGCAATGTTTATTCCCAACCACCTATACATAATATATTTACTAAATTGCATATATACATTAGATTTAGATCGGTACAGAAAGTAGTATTAACTGACATCAGAGTAATGGAAAGTTTGAGATTAGGGATAGTTGGTGATTGCTGGGTGTTGTCAATAATTGTTCCTCCCATTATCGAAACTTGTGAACAATCATGGTGGTCATCAATTCTTTGGCCATAATGATATTCTTCACTCCCTCTAGCAGTAGTTCTGACAGCATCACCAATTCCTCCATCAAAGGTATATAAATGGGAAGAAAGCAATAGGTATGGTACCATGTCTGACTGTACCTGTCAGTGACTAATGTTTATGAAATACAAGAGTATCATTACATAACAGAATATCATGGAGCTGGAAACTTTAAATTAATTAATGTTTTGAATGATGTCTGGCCAAGAATCATTTCTTTTGATTAAATCATGAACTTCATCCCTTACTCTCATTTTATCCTCACTTACCAAAAACATGTATACACAATATTTCGAAACAATTATCAAAAGAAAGTGGCACAGAACAATTAGCGAATTCTTGACATTACTATGCAGCTTGCGATTTTACAACCATTCTTGTAGCTTGTATCAGACAATGTACTAGACTGCCATTCATTTATGTGTACTGGTAGTTTTAAACAACAAAGTGTAATAAAGAAAGGTAAACTACAATAACACACATACATGTACATGTACTTACTTTTGTCAATACAGATTTCATTATTGAACCAAGTCAATAATCAGAAGTAATATACAACCTATCTTAATGAGACAAAAAAGATGAGAGGGATGTGAGGTAGAAAGAGAAACTATTACCTGCATACATGTCATAATTACTTACATGTATGTACTTCAACTTGTTACATTAACATCTGTGGGTGTGACTATACTATTCTGATTAATTGACTCCCTTCCTATAAGTGGAGAAACTTGGTTTGTTCAAACAGTGCTATCAATAAAATCAGTACTGCAATATGCACATTCAGTTTGTCATGGTGTGGCCAGGACAGAGCCCCTTAATATATGCATGAACATGTATGGTTTTTATAAAGGGAAGATAACATTAAATAATCAACTAAAATATCAATTTATTATCTTCATACACCATATATAGGTTAGCATGTAATGAACAGATCAATCAGCTACCAAACAATAAAAGCATACACTATTTTGTTTACAAAACTACAATGTAATGCATTCCATGAGTTAGTGGGTTTTTCGGATAACTCTTCTGGCATTTTTGCAGGCTTTTTAACTTTCATTCAATCTATAGGAAATGTTTTTCATTTAATTAATAGCTGTAGCAACAATAATTTCTTCACCTTTAATTATCACAACTATGATTTTTATTTCCATGACAATAACTCCTTCCATCAGGCAGCACTAGTCTACATCCATAGTATCCTGATGCAGCTGAACTTGTAATTCTATTTAATGAACCACAAGTATAAATGCAACAGTTCACGAATTCTTTCCTGCCACAATTGCTCATCATAATGTGATGGCGATCTGAGGACATATGAACATACCTTTTGATGTCATTTTTACTTGTAGTACAGTCTTGTCATTTTAATTAGGACAAACTGTCACCACATTTGTAGGCATCGATAACATGGGCAACCAGAGTATCAGCAAGCATTGGCAAAACTGAACAATGAAATGTACATCTTTATTTCATCTACTTATAACTGTTACACCCATTTAGTTATTACAAAAAAATACTAAACTACATGTACATGTCACTCACTGTTAAAAGCCTATTAATGAATGGAACGTCCTTGTGAATGCTTTTTGATGACAAACATGTGATTATCTGAATGAATGATTTTTTTGCTAGTCAATTGCAGTTTATGTAGCCAAGGAATACTAAATCATTCATACATGTACATGTATGCAATGATATTACAAAATGTCACTAAGTAAACATATAGCTATACAATACATCAATTCATCTGCCTGAAGCTATTAAAACTTGACTAAAATTTGTGAATTTCAGTTTGACAAATATGAGGATTGCACAGTATAGACGTAATTTTCAAGAGTCAGCTATACAGCTTTACATAGTACGTATACCTAGATGTTATATGTATATGAGTGCATGTATATCTACCTGCACTTCAACATACACCATGTACTGGCAATTTGGCCTAAAAGGATTAAGTTGTGTGGTCCCTTCAGGTTCCTCTTAACTTATTTTCACTTATACATGTAAAAAAGGAGAGAAGTAATTATACTTATATCACTGCAGCTTCTCAGTTACCACAGTTACTGTGGTTTCCATAGCTACCAGTATCATTTTTTTTAATGGAAAAACTCTCCACAGTGGTACCAAGAGTAAATAATACCTAAAGAGATTATAGTGCCGGGTAGGTAGTACATCTAAAATATAGGCTATTACAAGTACATGAAGCTTTAACACTCAAGCCTGTGCCTAGTTATTTTGTTAATAAAACAATTACCCAATTAATACTCATATCATGGGCTGGGACATCCTGCACCTGCGAAAGCAAGAAACTATGAAAGTAATACCAAAACTACGGCTGTATGTCTTTGCTTCCTTCACTTTTATTTCAACATATTTTGAAATACTGTACACGCCAATTCATTTATTGAGAAAAAATGGCGACACCGGTGCATATGACAGTGTAGACAGAACAGCTTACAAAAGGGAGAATTCATGTATTGATAAATTTCTTACAAATTTATTATGAAAGCAGCCGATAAAGTAGACCAATAGTCAGTACTGCGTGGGTGCCTATATATACAGTGCATGTTTTTATACATGTACATACCTAAGTGTACATGTATGGCCAGCCGTTGTTAGTGACCCCAAATTATAAAGCACATAAATGTCATTCATAGGACTGTGTTGTTATTTTGGCAAGATTCATACATAGTAACCAAAGTAACCAATGCTATAAAAGTACATGCTCATACCAACCCCCTCATCTACTCTTGACAATATTTACTAACCCTTGTAGCTCTTGTTGATTTACTAGAAGAATGTCCTCTCCTAGCGACACTACATGTATATCATGAAGTAAGTATAGTAATAGTGAAAAGACCTGCTTGTACAGACAGATGCACTTCATCAAATAGGGCTTTGCCCTATAATCACCCTTTACACGCAGTAATTGTTTTGCTGTGTTTTTTAGTTTCCTGCTTGCAAAACTAAATTGAATTAAAACACCTCAAATGCCATTTTATTGTATATAATTGCATTCATTTAATTTCTGTCCAGAAAATGGAAATTAGCATAATTAACTTTGAAAACATTTCAAAATTTTGGCCACATACACATGTACATGTACTTTTATTGTGTATCAGTGCATTAGATTTACATATACTGTCTCACTAGCTCATAAATTTAAGTGGACATTGCACTGCAAGTAGTGAATTTTTTATTAAAAGATTTATTTTGTAATTTTTGTGCATGTACTGCAGTATCTAAATTTATTATTTTTAGGTATGATATGAATTGTGCATGCAAAATGTAGGCTAGTTTTGCCATCTGCTATAAAGGAGAAAGAATAATTTTGATCATTACAAGGACAGCCTGGGAGTGCAACATGTACATCATGTGCATTCTACATACATGTATACGTGCATAAATACATGTATATGTATACATTTATTTGTTTTTAATTTACTTGTAGATGTATATAGTACTAGACCAACTGTCAGAGTATTTGAATGAGTGAAATGGACTATATTTGTATTTTATTGTAACTTTTTCTTTCTCTTTCTTTTTCTCCATCAACAAAGAACAGTTGATCAGACAAAGAGCAGCTTTCTATACTATAGTAAGCATGCGCATTCAGATATGTATGCATGTATATGTAATATACATGTCAGTATCATTTGGGTTATTTTGTTTTCATTTCAGCATAATATTGTTAGTTTAATATTATTGTGGCAGTCGTTGAAGTGGGTTGAGTCAGTTATGAGAGTACATACATGTAATATCTTTCTCTTTGTGTTTCTGTCACTCCTACTTATACTTTCTACATTTTAATTTGTCCCTCTTTCTCTAGGCCAAATACTTTTGTTACTCAACTTCTTAAATACCTTTCTCTCTCTTTCAATCTTTGCCATCAAACTATATGTAAGGAAAAGATTGGTCCATTCATCTCATGGTTTTGTAAGTAATTAAACACACACACCACATTTTTAACTTTAAATCCTCTCATCTCTTTCTCCTTTTCTATTATAAACAGCTAAACTACATGTACATGAAATGTCAACTTTGTCCTATCTTAGTTTGGGAACAAACCAATAGCGACATGCAGTATGTGCAAGTCCATATACACATGTATTCTTGTTATTGGTATCAATAATCAATTTATTTTTACGTGCTTTATTACTAAATTAATAATAATTACATTGAATCATTATGCACTTTACGGTATGTATGCATGTATTGTGCATATACATGTGAGTAATTATAATTTTTGTATATTAAATATGGGGGTTATATTTGTTATCATTGTGATTTGTAGGGAATTAGATTGAAGCTATCTGAATGACATAATTTGCAGACAATTAAGTCTGCAAATCAAACTGCATGTACACCTCTGTGGATACTACCGTATTGCCAGTGGTTATTGTATTGAAGGTACAAAGAGATTTACATGCATGTACATGCATTGAAAGGTAACTAAACGATCGTATACTGTTTAGCTAGAAACTTTGGATTGTTAAAATATGGCAAATTTGCTTCAAGAGAGGTTTAGAAGTTAAAATTTTGGGGAAATTTTAACTTTGTGTATACTTCTACGGAACTATATCAAATTGGTGACTAACTATTTGGCCACTGGACCTTAATTTGCCAAAAGTGCCAAAATTTTACTGCACCAAATTTTCTAGCTATACAGTAATTCATTTTAAAGCAATTAAAAATTTTATGCGATAATCTTGCAGGACAGGATTTAAACATTAAATTATAATCATCACTTTAGTAATAGAACTATTGTCTTAATGTAACAATCTTCTTGTCTTCTCTAAAGGCAAAGGCTGATGTTTGTTTCACTATTGTCTCCTGAAGAGAAAGAAGCATTGCAGACAAGTGTTGCATGTAGTGTTACTGGTTATCATATATTGCCAATCATTTGGTAAATTGTTGTAATTAATAGAGTATTGTAGCACTGGAGAGAGAGAGGGAGGGAGGGAGGGTGGGAGAGAAACAGAAAGACAAAAATGTAAATGCCCTTTGTAACAAGAAACATTTTCTTTCTAAAGTCAGGTTTTACTGGCTTTGTAGTACTCAAGCAGAGACAAATTGAGAGTAGACAGATAGGATGACCCCTTGGAGGAGCATAAAGTCTTAAATCATTAAAGGTTAGACTAATTAGTAACTGCAGCATGCATGCTATGGAAATGATAAATTTAAATTCATGTACTGACATATGTAGGCCAGCCCTTTCACCACATCAAAGCATTGTCAGCAGTTTATGTTTTGTAAGCTTGGTTTAGGTATGTGTCAACAATTGGGGTAGATGGAAGCAGCCTAAAAAGTATACATTAGTCAGTACTGCATGGGTGCACATATAAATAAAAGCATGTAGTGAATATTGTTGATGGATCTCATGTCTTTATTCCTACCATGTGCCTTGTTCTTTTGCCTTGATCAATGTACTTCTCCAGTTCAAATGTGTCATTATTCTTAGTATGTACTTTTGTATACCATACTATCATACATACCATGATTATAATAAAACCCACCCTTTATATTTACATAGAGTCATGCATGTACATAAATTAATATCAAGCAAAAAGACACACAACACAGATTATTGTCATCTTTCATCACAAATGTCATGGTAACAGGGTTTCCCCAATATTTTGGTTTAGGACTCATATGCGGCTTCCTGTCAGTTGATTTTGAAATTACTAATAAAGATATTTTGAGGAGAGAAAAAAGTGAATTGTTTGTTTTTATATTTTTGATGAAATTTGGCCAGAGACACTGTACTATAATTACAGGGACTTTGGCTCGATTGTTGAGCAACTTTAAAAATTTATGGAAAATCAAACTTTTACCAGAATTATTTCCCCGCCAATTAATCATCTTGTATGGTATTTTAGTATACTGGTCTGTATTTTTGTGTGCTGGTCTCTGTTTTAGTATGCTTTGGCGATTTTAAAATATAGACCAGCATACTATCTAAGTTACGATATTGACAGGTTCTTAGTTCCTTATTCAAAATCTACTATTATTTTATGTATATGCTTTTAATTAGGATTGGCATCATTTAGGTCTTCATCTAGGATTTGATACAAGTGTGGTAGAATTCAAAAGATTTTTCACGTTTGGAAAAGAAAAAACGGAAGGATAATATTTTAAGTAAAGTTGTTTATTTTTAATTAAAATTGTCATGCTAATAAGTCAGTCAAGGCGGAGCAAGTGCCCCTCGCCCTCCTAAATGAAGCCATGTCTTTCAATTTGTATTATAAAAATTAAATACCTGATCAATTGCCTGCAACTTTCTGACAATGCACTACATTGTAGGCTTATTGTTTGTGTCCTTATCTCTTCCCTGACACTTATGTCATTCTTTCTCCCTCATACATGTACCAGTTAGCTACTTATGTTGAAGTCATGTTTGTTAATCTCAAAAAGTAATTAGTATGTTAGGTGTTATTGTGTTAATTACACATGTATAGTACATATTAGTACTGATGTCTACATGAACTTGTTACATTTACATGTACAGTACACATTATGATTGGCAAGTGCCAATACATGTAGTAGATAGCCAATTTTGCCATTTGTTCTCTCAACTACTTTATTGAAGTAAAAGAATCTATATTAATTCAATCTGATTTAGAATGAGTCAACTTCTGTTTAACCATTATGTATTATAATCTCTTTTTAACAACCTTGGGGGGGTAGCCACCAGGTCGTTCCTATAATTGATTTCACCGTCGTGCTATCTATATATATTTATTTATTTATTTGTATGTCCACACTTACATTTCTTCGATACATGTTGTATTAGAGAAATAAAAAGCCTTAGCAACCACCCGCCCACGCTCCTTTACGTGAGTGGGTGTGGTCACGGTAAACAAAATGGCGGCTTACAAATGGGACAAATTTAAGAGCTTTCTAACAGCAAGAGAACATAGAGATACTGTCTAAAGACTTCTCTAGAAGCATTAGAAGGTAGAGAGAACCTCTATAAGTCTTAATAATGATCAAGTTGTACTTGCAATGTGGTGAAATCAATTATAAGAATATTTTTTACCCTGTTACGCTTGTTAAACCTCACTCTTATACCAGTCATTAATCTCTGTAAGTCAAAATACTTAAAGAATTAATGTGCAAGTCAACGTTATCTTTCTTGACTTTCCTCCTCCCTTATCATTATCTCTCCCCCATTTTTTTCTGCTACATTGTTGACATTTTTTAGTAATTGATAGTAACAATGTTAAGACAAAATATGAAAAGAGAACTACTAAAACAAAGTTGGCCAGATAAAAGAACAGAACTAGAAAAACGTGACATGGCAAAATGTATATATTTGTAATTAGTGATTATTTTAAGTTTATTTTCATATCTTGTACTTGATGATTGACACTAAGAAGCTATTATAAAGCACAAAATAATAAATAAAATACAACGTAGGAATACATTACCATAATATTACAATCGTGGAAGAAGCTATGACAGCTGCTTGAATTCCACTGTCTATTGTTATTGAATGAAAAACTAGATCAAATAAATAGAAAATATGTAATTGAACCTGTCTTGTAGAGAAGAATGGTTTGACTCTGTAGAAGGAGAAACGTCTGCAGTGAGAGAATTGCCCGACTCTATAGTGGCAGAAATATCAATAGTGAGACAAAAGCCAGACTCTGTAGTGGGAGAAACATCTGCAGTGAGAAAATAGCCGGACTTTGTAGTGGGAGAAAAGTCAGTATTGGGAGAATAGCCCAACTCTGTAGAGGGAGAAACGTCTGCTGTGAGAGAATAGCCCGGCACTATAGTGGGTAAAACGTCAGTAGTGAGACAATAGCCCGACTCTGTAGTGGAAGAAACATCTGCAGTGGGAGAACAGCCCGACTCTGTACCTCAAGAAAAGTCAGTAGTGGGAGAATAGCCCAACTCTGTAGTGGTAGAAACGTCAATAGTGAGAGAATAGCGCAACTCCATAGTGGGAGAAACTTCAGTAGTGAGAGAATGGCCTGACTCTATAGCGGGAAAAACGTCAGTAGTGAGAGAATGGCCCAACTCTATAGTGGGAGAAATGTCTGCAGTGAGAGAATAGCCTGACTCTGTAGTGGGAGAAAAGTCAGGATTGGGAGAATAGCCTAGCCCAACTCTGTAGTGGGAGATAAGTCAGTATTGGGACAATAGCCCCACTATGTAGAGGAAGAAACGTTTGCAGTGAGAGAATAGCCCGACTCTATAGTGTGAGAAACATCAGTAGTGAGACAATAGCCCAAATCTGAAGTGGAGAAATATCTGCAGTGAAAGAATAGCCTGATTCTGTAGTGGAGAAACATCAGTAGTGAGAGAATGGCCCAATTCTATAGTTGGAGAAATGTCTGCAGTAAGAGAATAGCCCGACTCTGTAGTGGGAGAAACGTCTGCAGTGAGAGAATAGCCCGACTCTGTAGTGGAGAAATATCTGCAGTGAGAGAATAGCCTGATTCTGTAGTGGAGAAACATCAGTAGTGAGAGAATAGCCTAACTCTGTAGTTGGAGAAATGTCTGCAGTGAGAGAATAGCCCAAGTCTATAGTAGGAGAAACATCTGCAGTGAGAGAATAGCCCGACTCTGTAGTTAGAGAAATGTCAGTAGTGAGAGAATAGCCCAACTCTGTAGTGGGAGAAACAACTGCAGGGAAAGAATGGCCCAACTCTATAGTGGGAGAAATGTCAGTAGTGAGAGAATGGCCTGACTCTATAGTGGGAGAAACGTCAGTAGTGAGAGAATGGCCCAACTCTATAGTGGTAGAAATTTCTGCAGTGAGAAAATAGCCCGACACTAGTGGGAGAAATGTCTGCAGTTAGAGAATAGCCCGACTCTGTAGTGGAGAAATATCTGCAGTGAGAGAATAGCCTGATTCTGTAGTGGAGAAGCATCAGTAGTGAGAGAATAGCCAAACTCTGTAGTTGGAGAAACGTCTGCAGTGAGAGAATAGCCTGACACTGTAGTGAAAAAAACGTCATTAGTGAGAGAATGGCCCGATTCTATAGTTGGAGAAACGTCAGTAGTGAGAGAAGGGCCCAACTCTATAGTGGGAGAAATGTCTGCAGTGAGAGAATAGCCTGACTCTGCATTGGGAGAAACATCTGCAGTGAGAAAATAGCCTGACTCTGTAGGGAGAAAAACGTCTGCAGTGAGAGAATAGCCCAACTTTGTTGTGGAAGAAACGTCAGTAGTGAAAGAATAGCCAGGTCGGCGTGTCAGGTTCCCCCAATGACTCAATCTATAGACTGGTATGTCAATTTATTATCACTATTATTATTAGTATTATTGTTATTATTAATTATTACTATTATTATTATGACCATTATGGTTTGCAGTCATTGAAAGAGAAGATATGTGGCCATAATTGACAAAAGGTACCTTATGGTGGATTTTAAAATTCATTATTATAATGAAAAATTTCAACCTGTGAGTGCCCTGTTGGACAAACATTGTTTCTAAAAGTTACATACTAACTTTTTGCATCCTGTGGAGTAATTTAATGGTGCTCAGGAAGTTGGGTTTTTTGGCTACAAAGACAATTTTCACTACCCACCATAAGGTACCTTTTGTCAATTATGGTCACATATATATATAAATATTGTTATTATTATTATTATTAATATTATTATTATTATTATTACTATTATTATTGTTGCTGTTACCATTATCCTTATTGTTACACTTGCTTCTCTAATTGGCTCCTCTTTATTATTCATAACTTTGCCATTAATTACTTATTATCCTTATTTTTCACTTTTTCCTATTCTTGTTTCTCAATTTTGTCTCTCTTTCTTTCTTGTATTTTTTTTGTACCGCTTGCCTCCCCTCTGGGGGGAGTAATGTAGTAGATGCCATGTGCTTATGCGCATGCACATCAGCGACACATGTTCATGAATTTTGATTGTCCTTTAGTCTTCTCTATCCATTTTGACCTTTATCTGTGATAACATTTTCATTATAAAATATATTCATTGAGATCTTCACTCTTAACAGTCTCTTTGTTTCTCTCATCTATATAGTGACACAAATGAAATACATTGTAATAGTAATTGCTATGTGCTGTGCTAACCATTTTCCTGTACAACACTCTGAGATACTCTAGCAGTCTCTGATTCATTATCAGTCTCTTTGCTTCTCTCATCTATATAGTGACACAAATGTAACAGTAATTGCTATGTGCTGTGTTAACTGTTTTCCTGTACAACACTCTGAGATACTCTAGCAGTGTCTGATTCATTAGCAGTCTCTGTGCTTCTCTTGCTTATATAGTAACAGAAATGAAATACATTTCTAATAGTAATTGCTATGTGCTGTGTTAACCGTTTTCCTATACCTATACAACACTTTGAGATACTCTAGCAGTCTCTTATTCAATAGTAGTCTCTTTGCTTCTCTTGCATATATAGGGACACAAATGAAATACATTTGTAATAGTAATTGCTATATATGTGCTGTGTTAACTGGTTTCCTGTATAACACTTTGAGATACTCTAGCAGTCTCTGATTCATTAGCAGTCTCTTGGCTTCTCTTGCCTTTATATTGACACAAACAAAACACATTTGTAATATTAATTGTTGCATACATGAACTGATGTGTTAACAATTTTTCTACTCAACACTGTGAGGTTCATTGACAACCTCTTACTTCTCACTCTGATATAATCACCAATGAAATACATTTGTGATAGTAATTTTCACATTTTTCTACACTTGTGTTTAATCAATCTTTTTATTTTTGCTAATCATTTATAAGTGAACAATCTATTTCTTTGCAATTTACCCAGGTTAACAAATTTCTTCAATATTCCATGACTAATGGAAGCATGAGGTATTTGGCAACATTTACGTTGTTTGTCATTTATTGTAGTTACACTACACGGTATTGCTGTGTCGTTTAAGAAAGGAATCGAAGTTCCTGTCTTCCCACCAACTGCAGTGGCCTTCTTCAGCTTTGATTCGTTTACTGTTACAAATTCTCTCATTTTTGGTAGACACAAATACATACACTTAGCACCTCAAAATTTTATTTGCTACAGCAGGATGTAAAAATTGAAGTATCTATATAAAAATTTGCATACATCTATAAAAATTCTTAGTTTGCAAACCTCCCAAATCTTTGTATCAGCTACCTGTTAAAATGTCTTCCAATATTTCATTTATTTGACACGCCTTTGCTTAAAAGATATCTTTCACAGTTGGGGCCCATTTATTCATGAAAAGACTTGACTTCATCTACAGTTACGATCTCAAATGGTAGCTCATTACGTATCTCCAATTATTATAATCTTGTTAGACAAGTAAATAAAATCATTCTTACTTCATCAGTTATAGTCAGTAGAAGAGCATAAATACGATGTACACGGTAGAATAATTTCTGGAGTTGCTCTTTTATAAACATCACGTATTCACGAAACTTCTCTAAAAAGTGATTCTTCTCAAGTAAAGCTTCCATAGAAATAAGTAATGTAACACTAGCAGATGCTTTCCTGCATGCAATCTGTAGTGCCTCTTCAACGGCATTTCTGTTATGACTTTCATCTACAGCTATATCCCAAAATGGTACATGTATGAGCCTCACTGCATTCCTATTTAAAATATGGTATACAGTTTCACGTCCCATATAAGCACTAATTTTTCCCAAGTTAACACTATATTTCTTCCCATGGTTGCATGCACTAACATGATAAACAACAACACCTGTCAGTGTCAGCAAATTATTGGTTTGATGTAGCTATGATACTAGTTCTTGGCGTAGTAGCACCTGCACTAACAGTCATGTATGTTGCACCACCAGTGAATTGTACTGCAATCTCCCATAGCATGCGAATTAGAAACATCATCAACAACAATAGGAATTGTAGTGCCAGCAGCGCAACTTATTATAGCTGAAAGAGTTGATTTAGACTCTTTCATATGAATTTCCTTAGCTCTCCAAAAACTCAGCACCATTTGTGCTGAAAGTTTTTTTCTATAATTTCCAAAAATATCTATCCAAGATCTGCCCCTGTCCAACAGTACTCACCATCCTTCAAAACCTCAAAAGCCATACCCTCAATACCAGTGTACACTACCCAAAACCAATAACTTCAGTGTTTTTTGGGATACCTAGATGTAATATGCCCTTAAAACTTGCTCTGAATGTTCAAAACCTTACTAACCAACAAAATTTGGTTTTCACTATTTTGATTCAACTTTTTCTTTCTATAACTGACCATATATGTCTCATTATGTCTGTCTCTCTCTCTCTCTTTTGTTGGCCCAATATTGTTGGTACTCAGTCTGTGTAAGAACGTTATCATTATCATTCTATTATTCATTTCTTTCGTATAGTCTTCGACATCAAACTATGATTGAAGACAAGATACGTCCATTCATTCCTTGGTCCTGTAAGTAATTAATGCACACAATCACTAGTGGTAACTCTCATTAATTTTTTTCTTCTTTTTTCTCCTTCATACTCTCCTTTCTCTAGACGGCAAGACCTGTTACTTCAAAGACTTAAAGTGTCTTGCTCTACCTCAGTTTGAGAACAAACCAATTGAGAGAGATAAATTTGATCATTAACATACACATGCATTACATATGTATATGTACATGTAATACATGTATTACATCAAAGATGGTGTTTAGTTGTATGTACAGTATATACAATGTATCAAAACAAGTGTCACAGTGTCAAAATATTTCTATAGTTGTTTTCACCACATTGAATGTGCTCATGAATCTACCTTCTAATGCTTCTAGAGAAGTCTTTAGATGGAATCTCTATGTTGTCGTGCTGTTACAAAGTTCTTAACTTTGTCCCATATTTAATCAGCCATTTTGTTTGCCGTGGCCACACCCACTACGCAACGGAACATAGGCGGGTGGTAGCTAAAGCTTGTTATTTCTCCAATAGAACATGTATAGAAGAAATGCAACTGTTGACATACATGTACAAATATACATCATGTGGGTGAAAACAAATACTGTATAGCGGGTAATTTTTGACTGGTGCTTATTTTCTTCTTTTTCGTTGCTATTAATTCTGATGAAACTTAATTCTGAAGATAGGCTTGACCATAATAAACTATTAATAACAAGATAACAAGCATGGATGGCCTTGAAAACGGTGATCACCTTCTAAAGAATCCCTTCCAGACCCTACAGGACCAGTGAACCTCTTTCTAATGCTATCACTCCTAAACATGTTAATGAAAACACCAATATAAAACATACAAATTTTTATTGTATTATCATTTCTGGTTTCAGTTGAAATTTTCAACCACCAAAAATTACCCGCATTATGGTGTACTTGCAAATTCTTGTTACCAATTAATGTGTTATTATATTTGCTTGTTCTTATTGTTAGGAAGTTACATTGAGACTATTTTTAGTTTGCTGGATGTCATGATAGCCAACAAGCAAACTGTATGTACCTCTGTGGGTGCTATTATAATGCCAGTGGAAATGTACTGAAGGTACGACAAGAAATGAAGATATACATGTACATCTATTGAAAATGACTGTACTTTTTAAAGGGATTCGAAATTTGATGTTATGATCTTAAGAGATTAAACTGAAACATTGTACAGACGCTTCAGTCAGAAATGAATTAATGAACTAACTGAACTACATTTAATGAAACTATTATTGTATTAATTATAAATATCAATACATTTACATGTTTTTTTCAAAGCAAAGGCTCATGTTTGTCTCACTATTATGTCCAGAAGAGAAAAAGCATTGCAACACAAGTCCTTCTACAAAGACCTCATTTCCAGACAAGTGTTTCAGATAGTGTTACTGGTTATCAATACTGGTTTAACCTGTTTATAATGATGTACGTGTATATATTTATTGCTTTGTGTAGGATGATTAAGGGAGACATCCTTGAAATGCTTTAACTTTGTAAGCTGAAATCAAGCTCAAATTAATATGTGACCAAAATTGACAATAGGAACCTTATGGCAGATTTTTAAATTCATCATTATAATTAAAAATTTTACCTGTGAGTGCTCTGTTAGACAAGTACTGCCTCTAGAAGTTACATAGTAACTTTTTGCATTCTCTGGAGCAATTTCATTACAAATAGAGCTCAGTAAGTTGGATTTTTATTATTACAATAACAAATTTTACTACCCACCATAAGGTACCTTTTGTCAATTATGGTCACATATTACTGAATTTGATATTTTTAATTCTTCAATCTCGCTCTCTCTGTCACTCAATCTTCTCTCCCCCTCTGTCACTCTTTCATTAGTCATAAAATTGCTTCCAAGAAGAAGACTATTTCATTCATAAACTTTTACTTGTACAGTACCTACTACATGTACACGTACATTATTATTATTATCATTACTATTATTATATTATTATTATTATTATAAACAATAACAAAACCAACAAAAAATTAAACCCAAGCATAAAATACATGTACACATATTTCCATCCTCTCTTTGTTAAGGTCATAGTGAGTACTCACAGGAAATGACAAGAGAATGGTACTAAGCATCCTCAATCAATCAGTAAAGCCTGATTTACACTGTAAATAGTTAACATACGTATCATATCTTCAAGTCACGTAACGTTACCTAAATCAATTTACATTGGCAAAAAATTATTGTTTCTTAACTACTAATAACTAGTAACTTGAATAAAATGGCGGATATTTATGGAAGAAGGATACTGTTACTCATACTGTTGTATCGTCGTAGAATGAAGAGAATAAGAAGGACTTGGATACGTGATATTTTCAAGCATAGAACCACCCTGGGAGAGTATCATTCTCTTATTCAAGAAATGAGCTTGGTTGACAATGAGAGTTTCTATAGGTATTTTCATATGACCCCTATGACTTTTGATGGCTTACTATGTAGAGTTGGGCCATCAATTGCTCGAACAACAACTCAACTGAGGGATCCCATATCTCCAGGGGAAAGATTAGCAGTAACCATACGTTACCATGTAACTGGCAATTCAAAGCGGACAATCTCTTTTAGCTACCGCTTAGGGCATGCCACTGTCAGTCTTATTATTGATGACACTTGCTAAGCTTTGTGGGATGTTCTCTCTGGGGAATATTTAAAGCCACCTGGCAGCAATGAGGAATGGAAGAGAATTATTGATGGATCTTGTCAGGCTTGGATCTTGCCACATTGTATTGGAGCCATCGACGGTAAACATGTAGTAATGCAGGCTCCTGCCAATAGTGGATCACAATATTACAATTACAAAGGGACACATAGCATTGTTTTACTAGCGGTTTGCGACTATAACTATTGCTTTACATTACTTGATATAGGGAACTATGGAAGGCAAAGTGATGGTAGAGTTTTTAGCAATTCATTACTTGGTCAAGCAATGGAGAGCAATACATTGTCTATTCCTGAGCCTGTGCTTTCTCAGATCTGTGTACACATGCCATACTTTTTCGTTGCTGATTGTGCATTCCCTTTGAAGACATACATTTTGACACCTTATCCTGGATCATATTTACCAGAGAATAAACGAATTTTTAAATATTGGCTTTCGAGGGCACGCTGTGTGATTGAGAATGCATTTGGTATCTTGGCCACAAAGTTTAGGATTTTTCGTAGACCTATAATAGCAAAGGTAGAAAAAGTAACAAGGATAACTCAGGCAGCCTGTGTTTTACACAATTATTTGAAAATTTTAGAGATGCATTGCCCTGTTTCTGCCAGACTCTATTGTCCCCCTGGATTTGTTGATCAAGAGGATAGTGAGGGAAATAAAATTCTTGGAGATTGGAGATGAAATGGAAATCAACTCCATCCCATTAATGGCTCATTGGGTAGTAATACATACTCAAAATCAGCTAAGGAAGTTCAAGAATACATGACTGCTTATGTTAATTCCATTGGTGCTGTACCTTGGCAAAAGGACCACATCCATTCTACTTAATAATAGTATAATAATTGACTAATTTCATTGTTATCGTAAAAATTATGTACAAGCTAATAACTAACAGCATTATACCATTACTGTATTTTGTTTTATGTCATTTATAGATAATAATATTGGTCATTATTGTAACCTCGTGCAGGTGGTGGAGATGCATACACTTCCACATTTGGCTGTTGTGGTAATTGCTGAAACTCTATATCATACATTAATTTTTGTATTTTCATTTTTGCAAAAGCCTTTTGTCGTCCATTAAGTCGTCTAGAGTCAATGCAACTGTTTTAGCAAAAGCGAAATCTTCATCATTAGTAGAAATCATGGCATCTGATGTTTTCTTTAACTGTGACAGTATTTCCATCTCTATTGGGTCTGATTCAATTTGTCTCATTTTTGCCTTGTCTTTATTGTTATCCTACATTTACATGTAAAGTAAATTTGTAAAAATAACTACACATGCACCTTACTTAGGCTTTTCTGTTACACTTACTTTGTCATTATCAGATAATGCAGCTGCACTGCTAGATGTAGCTTCATCATTTGACTGAGTACTTTCCGCCCCTGGGGAAAATCTTAACTCATCAGTATGAGTGCTAAAAGTTGGCATATTTGTCACAGTACTAAAAAGCTTATTAAGTGGGATAAAAATACTCTATATATACCTCCTGTGTTTGACAAAATCCTGTAAGAAGTGCATCAGATGGTAAAACTCCCACACCTCCACCTCATCAGTTCCAGTTCCTGTTGGTTTCTTAGCCTTTTTGTGCTCTTTTGTATAACGCTCACGTAACACTTTCCATCTCTTTGAAGCAACTTCAACTAATAAAATAATAATGACAATGATATCCTGTACCATAATAGTATAATGATTATTATAGTATTATAATAATAATGCAACCAAATAAACTAAAGCAACCAACATTAAAGAAACCTATTATAACACTAAAATGTATGGACAGAGACACAGAAATAGACAAGGGAGGGAGTTTATCTTTAGTGTGCTAAAACCGAGGCTAAAAATTAGGTTTGCATGATTAGCTAGTAACCCTTCACTGATCATTCATAGTTGTAATAATACAAAACTGGACAACCCAGTTTCTTGGACACTTCTTCCCATGCATTCTCTTTCTTCCATGTAATCCTGAAATCTGCACTTTTGGAATTGTATAAACAAGGATAGTCCTTTACACACAAAATAAGAGATTCGTCAAACTCGGCCATTTTTTTGTACTTGTATATTAATGAATAATGATATAGCTACACGTGACTGAATGATTTTGATTGGCTAGATGTTTACCTTAGTCGTTTTTAAATGGAATGGAGTTCTACTCAAACGTTCTGTTATGTTACAGCAAATAGGAATGTTAACTACCTAGTGTGAATGGATTACGATGGCGCTACTGAAAGTTAACTGCAGCAGTGTGAATCAGGCTTAACTTATTCTCAGTTCTACTGTCAGTCATTCATCAAGTAGCAACAAATTAAACTGAAAACTATTATTTTAAAATTTGACCATAATTGACAAAAGGTGCCTTATGGCAGTTTTTAAAATTCCTCTTTAAAATGAAAAATATCAACCTGTGAGTGCTCTGTTAGTCAACAATTGTTTCTATAGCTACATAGTAACTTTTTGCATCCTCTGGATTAATTTTATGATAAATGGAGCTCAGGAAGTTGGATTTTTTAGGCTATAATGACCAATTTTCCTATCCGCCATAAGGTACCTTTTGTCAATTATGGTCAGAAATCATAATTAGAAAGGTGTTAGTGTGGAGTTTTTTAAAGCTTTTCTTGAGGCTTGCATACAAGTAGGTTTGGTCTTATTGTGGGTGTGATTGAAATATAATAAATTAATTAATTAATGATATACATGGATTGTAGGTAGTACAAAGGTACAAGATCCAAAACCGGGAGTCACTGATGTATAGAATATTTACGTGTACAAGTAGGATATCAAAATTAATTGTTTATTGTACATGTAACATACTTACATGTATTTATTTTTTATTTTCTGCTGAAGGAAAATAATGTGTAGGATGAAGAAATATGTACATGTACATTTACACATAAGTGTACATATGCAGGTGAGCTCAAAATTAATTTTTATGACAAGGGGGTGCAGCCCCAGGTCGTCCTATAATTGATTTCACCCACGTTCAATATAATATTTGATTGTATGTCAACACTTACATTTCTCCAATACACGTATTAGAAAATAACAAGCCTAATCAACCACCTTCCCACGCTACGTAAGTGCGTGTGGTCACGGCAAAAAAAATTAATGGCGGTTTGCACATGGAACAAAGTTATGAGCTTTCTATTAGTGAAAGAACATATAGATACTGTTAAAAGACTTTTCTAAAAGCAGTAGAAGGTAGAGAGAACCTTAATATATCCTAATAAGAACCCAGCTGTACATGCAAGGTTGTGACATGAATTATAGGAATATTTTTACACTGTTATGCTCGTTGAATATAGATGTGTTTTATTTATTTTTATTTCAGAGAATTTTAGTTTATAATCTGAACTTGAGGACAAACGCTGGCTCACACTGTCGAGTCTTCCTCACTACACACAAGTACATTGTAACTATTAATAATAACGGCAAGGAATAACCCCTATAAGGAAAAGTCTATTTATAGTAGCACACAGCATAGAAATTATACATGTAACCTTAAGCATTATTTGTTATTTACAGAATGTACTGTAGAGAAGGAAAGTTAAATTTGGCGATTTTGGCATTTTGATAGCTGTTCATCAAAATAAAAATCCGCCATTTTCAGCCATTGTATGCTAACTCAATTGCACTTGGCCACTTATTTGCCAAATTAAAATTTGCCAATCACTAAATTTTATTGATTTGCCAAATTTAAATTCCTCAAAAACTTTATACAGTACTAAGTAAATCATTGCTATTGCCTTTTATTTTTAGTAACACATTTTATAAATAGTAACATTATAATACCCTATACAAGTAAATAAAAAAATTTCTATTAAATAAGAAAAAGTAGGGTTGTCAAAAAATAAAAGAAACAAGGGGGTTGAGTTCAACCATAATAATAATTAATAGTTCAATTAATAATTATAAACGTTAATTAATAAAAAATAAATCATAAAAAAAGTACAAAGATTTCACACCCTATTTTGCAGAAAATAATAGGCAGAAATAGAATTTTAATAATAATTATGCCTTTGTACCTATTGATTGCTCTACTACATTTCTATGATGTAAATTAATTATTGTTAAACATAAATAAAACTTTTCAGCTAGTATTATTTGAACAAATTATTGTCATGACAATTAAAACATCTAAATTATAGATAATTATTTTGCTATTGCATTCTTTAATGTTTGTGATTCAGTACAATATCTAAAAATAAATGTATCAGAGTTGTAATTGGACTCACCACAGTTGTGTAGGCCGAAACTAAGCAGTTTGGTTATCAATCTTTCATTAAAATTTGTCATTTTAAAGGAAACAATACTCCTTCATAAAATTCTGCAAAGTAGGGTTTGAAATCTTTGTACTATTTTTATGAATTATTATTTTTTATTAATTAACGTTTATAATTATTAATTGAACTATTAATTATTATTATGGTTGAACTCAACCCCCTTGTTTCTTTCATTTTTTGACAACCCTACTTTTTCTTATTTAATAGAAACTTTTTTATTTACTTGTTTCCATACTTTTTATTAAATTTTATTAATTAATAATCCTTTTAATTAATAATTATAAAATTATTAATAAATTTATTTTATAAATTTTGAATTTTTGAATCATTAATTATAGCCCAGCTCATAATTTTCATCATCATTAATTAATTAATAATCCTTTTTATTAATAATTACAATTTTTGCCTTAGTTATCAGTTCATTGCTGGAAGAAAAGAATTTTGAAATAAAAACTATAAGAAGACCTATCGCATTTTAAAAACATTTTTCATACAATTACTTTTTATTAATTTTTTTTAATATTCGAATCATTAATTATATTCATAGCCTAGCTAATAATTATTCATCATTATTGACCATTAATACTAAGATCTATTTCCTGTTCTGAAACTATTTAAGTCTACATTCTGATTCAATTTCAGTTGCCGTTTTGCTCTCAAGTTAACTAGTTATAACTACCACAACTTTCTTTTTTTAAAGAAGCACTGAAGTCAGTTCAGTTACAAATTAAATTAGTTATCAATATATTTTCTTCTTATTTGGTAGCATACTTTATAATGGATGATGCTGGTGATGAGCACATAGTTCATCCGCCACCGCCAGTAGCTGGAGATGGAAGGCCTCCACCACCACCACCACCACCACCACCTCCAGCACTCCCAATCCCGGTCCGAAGAGCTGGAGGCCCACCGGTGCTCGCTCCTGGAGTGGCACCGGTGCTCCATCCTGGCGGAGCACCGGTGCTCCTTCCTGGAGGTGCACCGGTGCTCCCTCCTGGAGGTGCGCCGGTGCTCCCTCCTGGAGGTGCACCGGTGCTCCCTCCTGGAGGTGCACCGGTGCTCCCTCATGGAGGTGCACCGGTGCTCCCTCATGGAGGAGCACCGGTGCTCCCTCCTGGAGGTGCACCGGTGCTCCCTCATGGAGGAGCCCCTCCTGCCCCAGGACTGCCTTTGCTTCAACAGCAAAGGCAGCAGATAATAGCCCAGCTGTGGGCTGTGAATAGACAGATTGTAAGTCTTTACTATGATGTACTTAATGTTGTCTTTATATTCCGTAATAGTATGCCAATCTACCAAGGAGAGCTGGCAGGGGCAGGGGCCGCAGGCCGAGGCCCAGAGGGGCCGTAACAAAAAACTATAACTTTTATTAACTGTGTAATTCTTTATAATAATAGATGTTAAAAAATAATCAAACTGTGAATTAAAAATACATCAGCGTTAAGCCAGGAAGAAAATACGTTAGTAATGCCAAGTGTTTGACAAGACATAAATGCTTATTCCCTTTAGTTTCTTTCAATATTTCTAGAAAAAAATTCACACTATCGTAATGCATGATTTAAAAAAATTAAATCTTACCTAATAATCATTATGATGGACATACTGATTACGTACATAAACATGCACAGTGCCGTCATTCCTAATCTACAAAAATAACACATGAATACTTTCCAATGTGCAAACAATTGTTGTTTGTTAATGAGAACATGCATGCACATAATAATATTATTACAATAAACTAACAATCATCAACGAAAGA
>NW_003546433.1:28676-43588 GCF_000090795.2 Amphimedon queenslandica | reverse complement strand
TTTCTGATTGGATCATACATGTATGTGCATGCATGTATTTTAGACATAATATTGCTTACTAATGCTAAGCTCAGTTAAGATACTTTCATGACCTCCTTCATATAAAATATCATTGTGTGCATAAAGTATTTCCAATGTGCAAACAATATTTTTTTAATGAGAACATGCACATGTTACAACAATCATCAATACAAGATGCGCAACATCAGCTGGCAAGCATTTATTATGCGCACAGCATTGATGGCAGCATCATTCAAATGCGCAACATCAGCCGGCAAGCATTAACTTAATAATGCGCACAGCATTGATGGCAGCATTATGCGCAACATCAGCTGGCAAGCATTTACATACATGTAATGCGCACAGCATTGATGGCAGCATTAACATGCATGATGATCATTATTATATGTACAGAATTACTGCTTGAATAATACTAAATGTAAAATAACAACTTTTAATGTTACTCAAATATTTTTCATGTCATGACTTCAAATTTTGTCAGCAGAGCCAAGATCCATAAGCATCAGTTATTTGTAATAAACATGTAGTACAAGCCACAAACAAGATCCAGATTTGATAATGACAGCTTCCTCCCTTCCTAACCCTCTGTCCTACATAAATGATAGTCACACAAATTTGAATCAATGCTAAACTGTAATGAACAGTAAACTTCGTTCACACCCTCTCCCTGTCCATTATAGCAACAAGTAAACAATATTTACTGTTATACATTGATTAATCTCATATCCTGAATGCAGTATGATCCCTTGATACTGAGCAATACTGGGTGGATATGCACCAATGGTTTTCAGACTCACACATCATTCACATTGCACATGCAGTGAAATATAAGTCACATTAAACAACCAATGTTTTAAAGATGATGGACCTCCCATACACCATACCCACTCCATCATCAATCAATGCTTAAGAAATATTAATAGACTTAACTGCTTGGAAATGATTAGTACCAACATGCTTCAAATATTTGATTTAGTAGGCTGTCCATTAATAATAATATAAAGTTCTGGATTAGGTAAATGATTAGAATCTATACCAACCTCATTTAAAGTTTCCATTGTTTTCTCTAATGGAAGAGGTAAATAAAACATTGCACCTTTCAGAGCCTTCAAAGAATTATAGGCAGGCACTTTTAAGGTGTGTGTGCCTAGCCTAACAATTGTCTGAAAACACTTGGCTCTCTGTATTAACTGGCAACTTAAAGGATCCAAATTTTCTAACTCTTTGGGTAGTGGCTCACACTTTAACCCATTGAGCACACAACGTGCTGGAACTTTATTTTTCCTAATAATAGGTTTACAATGATTACAAATATACATAACTTTATTTAATGCTGTAGGATTAGTCTCTCTAATGTAATCTAATAGGATATTCCAAACATCACTATCTAAATTTTTAGCTTCAGTGACAGACTTTTTTCTTAGAAGCCTCTCACAGCTGCAACAAGCATTAACAGCCTGATCAGACAAAGCTTTCTTAAATTCATCAATAGCGTCTGAATACTGAAAATAAAGTACAGTATCTAAGTTTGGTATTCTAAATGGGTCATCTTCTTCACCATCATTTATAGCGTAATGCACATTATCAAAATCAGTCTCATCGGCTTCATTAATTTTTAAATCTATCAATTGTGCGATATCACCATCAGCAAGGGAAGAGTCAATAATATCTATTGTTAAATGGGCATTTCTAGCAACATAAAAGTGTTTCAAAAGGCGTCTCAATAAAGGATAATGAACAGATGCATTGCGTAAAATACGCAGCATGCTTTTACATTGAGTATCATTACTACTACACACAATAGGATGGCCTATCCTTTCACAAACAATTTCTGAATATTTTAAATATTTTTTAGCATTATTTTCATCTTTTTTAACAATTACCGTTACATTAGGATTATCAGACAAATCATGTTCATGTACTTGATCTATTTCTTCAACATGCAGGGATCTTGTCATATAATAATTATTAGGACAATTATCACATGCATCTAAATGCTGCCTCAATTCTTGAATGGGTTCATCAAAATATCGTCTAACTTCAATAATAGAACTAACATCACTTTCTAATAAAGGCTTGCACCTGTCTGTACAGTGCCATTTGAGGGTAGGCTTTCTCTTATTAGTATACATTCTACTATTATCATCAAAATTGTCATCTGCAAAATCACTATCATCATTACATTCTTCTACTCTATCAATACATGATACATCAACAACCCCTGCTACGTAACAGATGCCATTTGTATCAACAGGGATTGCAATTGGACTATCTAATTGGCTATCAAAATCATCATTAGGATATAAATATGCTGATTCATAAAAATAAGGCTCACTATTCTTTGTGTGACATTGCTCACCAAAATCACTAAAGCTATTCAACTTCAATTTCCTAATGCTATTTGCTGCACGTATCAATACGCCTACTTTGTGGGATCTATTTTTCAAAACTGATTCTAACAATATACTTGATGCAGCATTACATTTACTGTCATATGATGTGTTCTCAAAATCTATACCTTTCATACTTGATGGCAATAAATCAACAACTATTTCGGGGCTGTAATATAATGTTTCTTTAATTTTTATAAAATAATATTCCTTTGCTTCACTATTTGGTGAGCGTAATCTATACAATATGTGACTATAATTACGTTCGTAATAATCATTATTTATACGCCTTTTATTTTCCTTGATCAGTGCCACCTTTAACTTATCCATTTCATTATCAGAAAATTTATATCTCAGAAATTTATCTTTTGTAGCACATAATATTGCGTCTCTATTCATTTAATACCGTTTTAAGGAGTTTTGTTTTTGAAGGCCCAAATTTTTATGATAGCGTTCCTTTGATTTACTTTTTTGGGGGTTCAGATTGTTTTGATAATGATTCCTAGATGCTTCTTTCTTTGGTTGTGGATTCTTATGATACTGATCTCTAGACGCTTCTTTCTTTGGTTGTGGATTCTTATGATACTGATCTCTAGAGGCTTCTTTCTTTGGTTGTGGATTCTTATGATACTGATCTCTAGAGGCTTCTTTCTTTGGTTGTGGATTCTTATGATACTGATCTCTAGAGGCTTCTTTCTTTGGTTGTGGATTCTTATGATACTGATCTCTAGAGGCTTCTTTTTTTGGTTGTGGATTTTTTTGATAATGATTTCTAGAGGCTTCTTTTTTTTGGTCTGGATTACTCCTATAATTTGTCTTAGAATAGCAAGTTGATTTTAAAATTTTGCAGTCCTTGTTTTTACTATACCAATTTTTACATTTTTGCAAAATGTAACCTGGGTTGAATGCATGAAATTTTTTTGAATACCCAAGCTTATATTTTTTACTTATCTTATAGGCAACTCTGGCTTTGCTTTTGACCCTCTTACAATGCCTTATGTAGTAAGCTCTAGCATAGGACCTGTTTTTAGATATAAAAGTTTCCATTTCCTTTCTATTATCATATATCTTGGAGAACTTTTTTTGGATTTAGCCCCAGTTAAGTCACTTTTCCTTTTTTTACAACTAACAGCACCACAACTACACTTAACATTAACACAACAAATAAATACCATAATACCAAGTACACATACGCAGGAGGTACAAGTAAACTACTGCTTATCATTTTAAAAATAACTGTATAGACTTATCTCAATATATCCAATATCAGAAGTATAATGAAATACACTGAACTCTAGTGATCTGGCTTAGGTACAGGTGTCCAAAATTATCAAAACTGAGCAGCTGTAAATTATCTTGCACTCTGATGGCTCTGTAAGATTATATTTCGCTCTATGATAAAAGAAGCCTAATTTGTTAGAGTTATTTCAAAATAATTTACCTATTAGCTCTTAAAAGAACTGTTAATCACTTAGTCTGCGCACTGCTGAACAAACAAGTATGCAGAGAAAGAGAAGAATAGAGCGAATTCACCCAGTGCAGTCAGTCAGTCACTATAGCAACTCTGAGCATGCGCATTAAGTTTCAAAATGGCGACTAATTTTAAGGGGCGGTGATATCACGCCCAAATAACTAGTTTATATTCTAATATGAATTAAGATATGGAAAGCACCTTTGTAGTCCTTGACTCACGCTCCAAGGAATGATGTGAAAGTCAACTTGAGCTGTTTTCTAGTTTAAAAGATTATCCGGTGCATAGAAGAAGATGAAAGAAGAAGAAGAAGAAAAAGTCTGAAGAATTTTGCAGAAATTTGAATTTGGGCCTATTATACAGAAATCCTTCCGCTACATTACAGTCCACTTTAAAGGTACCAGGAGAATTGCTCAGTGAAGGAGAGCTCATCTAAGCCATTTATAAAGCTGTACAACGTAAGAAAGAAGAGTTATAATCATTTGAAAATTATAAATTTGGTCGCCATCTTGAAAAATCAACCTCAACCCTACATATAGGCTACCGCCTATATAATACATACACAGGATATTGGTACAGACCCAGAGTGGTGGTGCCCTCAATAAAAATAAGGTTTCTGGTGATCTCTCTGAATATTTGACCTCATTCTGCAAGTACGAGATATCCCTCACTGTATTCAGTCCAAAAGTCCCAATCATCAAATTTGATTGTTTTGACCAGTCGATGCCCCCAACTGCAAGTGTAAGACAAAAATAGTAAGAGCAAATTAATGATTTGTTTTAGATTTATCTTTTTTTAGAAGGAGTTTGTATCACTTCTAAGACAATTAAGATGACTAAGATGACTCATTTGTAATTTCATTTCCTAATGTTGTTTTACAAGAATTGTGGTATAGACTCTTAATAGAAGTAATTGTTCGCTGGCAGAAGTTTACAGGTAAAACATCTACATGCATCTACATACATGTACATGCACGTACCTATATAGCCTACATGTATATTTCCATGTAGAATACATGTGCATGTACATGTATATTTGAGAGATGACCCTCCGAGGAGATCCGAGGAGCGTAGCAGAAACACCATGCTACGTACTTGATCACACATGAGACTTATTGTCGGTGAAATAACAATGGCCAACTTTACAGTAAGTAATGGTGGAATAACATAGCACATTGATTTTCCTGTGCCAGTTGGCTGAACTATAAAGCTGTCTTTCCCTTTGACAGCGTTTGTAATTGCATTCATCTTCATTTATGAATACTTGAGAGCATTAAATGTTTAGCTACTAGGCTTTCAATAACTAAATGATTGTGATCAAAACTTGGGTTGAGTTATAACAAAAGTTTCATTTTAAAAATCACAAAATTCAATAATTATAATTACCTTCTAAGCAGCTATCTATGGCTTCATTGTTAAGAGGTTTTATATTGTGGTCACTTCTGTTAACATTTTTATGTCTCAATAATGAACACTTCACACAATTTGGCAGTTTACGGTCTTCACAATTATCACTGCCGTTGTCAAATTCTTCCTAGCATTTATATAGGATGGTATCTTGAATAGATAAAGATGGTAAAGTGTCAACATCTCCAATAGTTGTAGAATCATTCTCCTGTAGCAAAGACATATCTTCCTCTATCTCCATGCTCCTTTTCTTCTAATACTGCCCACAAAACTATCACTTCCTTTGACTATTGTAATGTCACTTCACACCATTTCATTATCTGTTTAGCACTTTTTGTCCTCTTACATTTAAGACATGAGTGCCTTTTCTTTTAGTACAAATAATATTCAATGCATGACATATATTAAAGTGACCTTAAATTAACAAAAAGTAAAATTTAAAACCAGTTAGTTATTTTTTAATGATAGTGACACATGTAGACCATAAAAAACAGGAAGTTATTTAGGTTCTTCACAAATTAAATGATAAATAATCTCAGTAATTTCAAAAGCATCATTATTCCATTAAAATTATCTTAAACACTCTCCCTCTATCAAATCAAACTTATCTTTATAGATAGGGCTTAGGCAAATGTGTAATTATGTGAATAACATGTATTTTGTTTTACAAATAAATTCCCCCAAATAAAATAGGGGTAAAATAGTGCAGCAGTCACTAATTCTTACCTGTAATATTGTAGGGACAAAAAGTGCAGCAAGCACTAAACCTTCCCTAAAGTACTATAAGGACAAATTAGTGCCTGCTGCACTATTTTGCCCCCCATATACTTTAATTGTGACGAAAAATTGCATAATGCACTAATTCTATATTGTAGGACAAAATAGTGCAGAAAGCACTGTTTCTTCCCTATAGTACTGTAGGGACAAAATAGTGCAGCAGGCAGCAAGGCACTAATTCATCCTTATAGTATTTTGGGGACAAAATAATGTTTGGCACTAATTTCTGCTATATAGATAGGTCAAATTGTACAATGTGTATCATGTGCTTAGTCACACCATTATGTAGGAAGGAAACAGCACTATTTTTTACCCTCTATAATCATGGATTTCTTTTATTTAATGATATCTTATAAGCACCCTGTTTGTTATGCAAAGGTCTCTCGTGCAATCTGTAATGGTTTATTTTTAGCCAAGAGTGTTACAGTTGTTGAGAAACTTATCTTTGCTATTTTATTATTTCTTTCCTTTGTTAGAGAAGAGAAAAGAAACTAAAAGATTGTGATTCCTGTGTTACTGTTTCTAGAGTCGATGTACCATTGCCTGTTGTGCATGTAAGCTCCTCTTCAATAATTTTTAGTAAGCACCTATTTAAAATACATTTAAAGTACATTAATTAAGCAGAAATTGCATGCATTTTGACTCAAAACTAGTTACTTCTATTGTGCCTAATTGGGCAATCTGCCTAGTAGATAATGTTTTAAGGAGTGTCTGACTTTTGATACCACCATGATTACCATGATTTTACCACAATGATTTTAAAAAATAGTCTTCAAATGCACTATTTCCTTCATACATAATGGTCCTACTTTACTTTTAGAGATTTCCTACCTTTAGAGATTTTGAGTATTGTTGATAAAATTTTTCTTGAAGTGTGCAAAAAAACTTCAAAAGTGATTGATCCAGTGTAATTAAGGATCATTCAGTGTAAAAAAGAAGTGCAATGTATGTGTACAAGGAGCGGACAGGGTTATGTCCTAATGGCTGGCTATTTATATTTGTAGATTAATTTTGGAATGAGTATTAGGATGTAAAAATGGCTACTTAGTGATAATCACCATAGTTTTAAAGAACAACTGTAATGTGATCTTTTCAAACCTCGGGTCAGTTACAATTGTAATTATAATTTAAGGGTGAATTACAATTACAGTTGTGTAATTGTAATTCAGCTTCAGCTTACATAATTGAAGTTTCAGTAATATTTGATTTAACAAACTACAGAATGTACAGATAGACAAAGATGTTTTTAATGTACACCAGTGTGTATGGGTTTATTTAATAACTGCCAATCACTGCCTGATGTAAATTTTAAGCCACAGTGTAAGCACTGCAAAGTATCTTGTTACAATTCATGTACATGAAATTGTAATTGTAATTGAAAACGTAGTTGAAATTACACTATCATGGTGTAACTGTAATTGTAATTGAGCCTCTTCTTGCAAAAGGAGTGTAATTCAATGCGTAAATATAATTGAGCTTTTGTAATTGACCCCTGGTCTGGATCTTTATATCAGTAATTTCAATGATTCTGCCAAAAAATATCTGTCACTATAGCTAACCTTTGGCACTATCCATTTAATTTCTAATTGCATATTTTAAATGAATTATATTCTGGTATGCAGTAGCTGTAGTCTGGCAGTTTTGGTATACTTTCTTATGCATACATGTACAATGGGAACAATAGATTATTCATGCATGTCATTTTAAAACCTCTGTTAAAGTTAGTTTTGCAATTCCTATTGTATTTTAAATTTTGAGCACAGCATCAAAATTATGGAACTATACCTATGTGGTTGCCTTTTTGCCATCTAGTGAGGGAAGGAAGTTCCAAAGAAAATACTATAGTTTTTGGTAAATTGAATCTGCCAGTAGATTTTAAAAAATTCTCATGACTAACTGGTGATATCTTTTCATTCAGAAACAGCTTTTTGTAGATACCAGAGACTTGATGGCTATTAAAATAATGTATTTGCAATTCTGTTCCATATTTGATCACATAACCACTGTTCTTTAAGTCTTAGAAACGTTAAACATTCTCATCAACAAAGAACTGAATCATAGGGATAAATGTATTGGGTCACCTTAATTGTCATGTAAAGCTCTTTTATTTTTTGTAAATAGTTATGACATTTTTGGCATAAATCTATTTATCTTTACATTTCTCCTTATCATTTCTGTCTACATACATACATGTATTCTGTGCAGTTTTAAATTTAATCCTAATGTAGTGTTATATGGCAATGATCCAGCATGTGAGAGTGCCGCTAATAGGCTTTTATTTATGTACAGTACAGGGGCAAAAAAAGATAAGTAGCTACTCCAT
This sequence comes from Amphimedon queenslandica, assembly GCF_000090795.2. Taxonomy (NCBI): domain Eukaryota; kingdom Metazoa; phylum Porifera; class Demospongiae; order Haplosclerida; family Niphatidae; genus Amphimedon; species Amphimedon queenslandica. The sequence continues at coordinate 35,200 of NW_003546433.1, read as the reverse complement.
TTTTGCGTAGGTACAGTTTAGAGAAAAAAAAAAGCTAAGTAGCTCAGAGTAGTTCCTACGAACTGCAGTTTTCTTCCTACGCAGCTCATGCGAAACAAAATGGTAGTAGTAACAAGCAGCTTTGCATTCTTTACTCCTGCGCTACTCTACTCTACTGACGTGCTGCGCATGCAAATTATTTTTCAGAAGCCCAGTTACGACTCACTGGAAACGAGTAGAAATGAGTCTTAGAAACCTGATAAAAGACACCCAGAAGACAAATCGTAAGTTAAAGACATATTTAGGAGTCTTGTTACTATTTTAAATGCTACCTTCTTACTTTTTCATATACTTTAAGCAAGATGATACTTATCCTATTGTGAAAGCAAACTATGTAGAAGCTGAGCAGCTGGAAGTGGGTACCTCCTGCAGAGTAAGGGATGGAAAGGACTTTCATGATGGCACAATAGTCACCTTTGGTAACACTGTACTTTAATTTTTAGTCAATAGCTGCACATATAATTTTCTATGAGATAAGAAAGATGTAAGTTATGCAGCAGGTGATATTATTGAAAAGATTGAGAGTGTCAGCAGAGAATATGGAGAAAGAGTCAGCCGAAAATATGGAGAGTCAGCCGAGAATGCGGTGAAAGGGTCAGCCGAGAGAATGGAGGAAGAGTCAGCCAAGAATATGGAGAAAAAGTCAGCCGAGAGTATGAAGAATGAGTCAGACTACAAAGCATGGCACAATAAAAAGGAAAGCTAAGAAAAGTGAGATGGGCTGGTATAAGTATATAGTATTTCTAACCCTACATGTAAATTCACATCTATATGTAGGTACTGCAGAATTTACAACTAAAAAGAAACCTAAAATAGAAAAAGGAAAGGAAGGTGAAGGTACATGATACTATATCTGCATTAAAAAAGTAATTTATTATAAAAACACAGAACAGAAATCCACAGTTGATATTGTTGCTGTTGTACTACAAATAATTAATCTGCTGCAAATAATGAAGCAACAAACTTCAACTCTGGAGAACCTTTTAAGTATATTAGTATCAGTAAGATTAAATATGTGACCATAATTGGCAAAAGGTACCTTATGGCGGATTTTAAAATTCATCATTATAATGAAAAATATCAACCTGTGACTGCTCTGTTGGACATTTATTGTGTTTATAAGTTACAGAGTAACTTTTTGCATCATGTGGAGCAATTTTATGATGGAGGTCAGGAAGTTGGATTTTCTGGGCTATAAAGACAAATTTCACTACCCGCCATAAGGTACCTTTTGTCAATTATGGTCACATATAATAATTATTACTACTGTTTTACTTGTTATTATTAGAAGCAAGAAAACCTTCAGACAAAAAAGAGGCAGATTCCAGTGAAAGAATTCTTTGTCATAGCCCTCCACCACTTCCACCACCACTTGCACTGGTGGAGCATGAAACTCAAGCTGCATGTAGTACTCAAACAGGTGAATTGTTTTACATGTACCTGTACAAATTTAGCAAACATTAATAACATATTACTTGATTATCACAAACAATTAATGTTGTTTTGTTTAGAGGTTATATACAGTCTCTAATTAGAAGAATGGAAAATTTAGAAGAACAGAGTATCATGGTGCCATCCCAATTGAGTTGCTTAACATATCATTTCTTTGGAAATACCAAGGGTTAGTATTCAGTAACAATTATTAGTGATTAGTAATATCCTATTAATATTCTAGGCAGGTACTGTGCCACATACATGAATAGTAATGGAAGTACTCCTAGTGCCCCATCTGCTTGCAATCTACCTCAGTATACTGATCCAGTAACTCCAACTAATTAGCCATGAAGGCAATCAGCAGCAATACTACTATGCACACTGGTAATAGGAGGAAAATAGATTTTAATGCTCCTTTGTTGAATCCTGATACAGTGATTAATAAATATCCTAAAATAAAGACACTCTCTCAAGTTGGACGATCGTCTGTAAGACTTGCTAGCAAAGCTTACTATGGGCCATCACTTTTGATTGAATGTAGTGTGTATGGGCAGAAAGAGAACCCTCCTTTGCCATCTGGTGCTCTAATAGAGATGAAGCAGAAGCTACTAGGATTATTCCATCCACGTGATATTAGTACAAAGGAAGAATTTTAGCTGTCTTGGTCTAAGTGTCTTCAAGCAATAAATCATTACTCTTCAGGGCTTAGAAGCAAATATCCACCTGATACTAAGAATCTAGAGTAGAAGGCTACACCAAGTACAGTATCATATAAGATAATAAATAGTCTGACACAGTGACACTGTTGATATACATGAATATATATTATATATTAGATATAATGATATAAAGATGCAAAAGATATACAATGAATAAAAGATATACTTTGGTTTTAATTATTATAATAAATGTGGGAGGAAGAAACAAGTAGGAGGGATTGGGAGGTGTATAGAAGAGAGTTATAAGTGCATGCAATCTGTAATGTACAAGTCTGTTAGCATAGACTACATGTATGTGATGTTACATTTATGAGGAAAGAGGAAGATCAAAAGAGCTACTGTGTACATGTACATGTATTAATATCCAGTGGGACCTCCATTATTGCATTCAATATTATTTTATGTAAATGTCCAATATATTTACTACACTTTCTTGTATTTACAATTTCCGAAAAATCCATGATTGCTTTGACTAATTCCTCCTTTCGTTGTGGCTTCACTACTCTCCTGACATATTCTTTAAGCTCATGCCATTGATTTTCAATTGGATTAAGATATGGGGATTCTGGTGGTGTTTTCCACCAGATTATTTTGTTGGCTTCTAACCACTCCTTTACTTTCTTTGAGGAATGTTTTCGATCATTATCCTGCATAAATCTTGGAGATAGATTTAAATGCTGGGTATAAAGAATCAGTCCATTTTCGAAAACTTCAATAGAGCCAGCAACATTCATTTTTCCTTCAAACAGCACAATTGGCGTCTTTCCTTGGCAACTTATACCTCCCCATGCATGTACCTTATAGGGGTGTTTTGCTCTATATAATAGGTTTTTAAAAAATACCATTTATGTACATGTAATATTAATTTAGTGCTACCTTGGTTTTGGTTTCGGGGGGCAACTATTTTCCTTCATGAAAATCTCCTGTGGGATTCTAATTGAATTGTACACTCATCACTGTACAGCACATCAGAAAAAACAGTAGTCCCATGCTCCTGCAATTGATCTCGAGCCCATTTCATTCGCTTCTCTTTATTTGGTCCTCTAATGATCTGGCAGGATGCACTCCCACAGTATGTCCAACCAAGTGTATCACAAGACTTCAATATTGCTTTCAGTGACTGTGAATGACCTATCTCAACGAGAAGCTTCTGAAGTCAAGTAGCAGTGCTTTCATCATCAGCTTGCATTTGGTCCTCTGCTATCTTTAAAACTTCTCTGGATACTTTTGAAGGTCTTCCAGATCCTATATTGTCAAAATAAAGATAAGCGTGGTGGAATTAATACTGACAAACCTGGCCTTTGAGTAATTGAACCAGTTTCCATGTATTTCTTAATCAGTGCTCACACCTGAGACTTTGATATACAGTCCCTCTTCTCTCATGAGCTGGACAATACTTGTAGATTTGTACCCAAGTGCTACAGTAAAATTAGTGGTGAATACTTACTCAAAAACTTACAAAAGGAATGTAAAATCCTCTGTTGTTTGTAAGTGCTGTATACCATTGTCACTGCATTTTTGCAATTTGAAAGTGGTAGTTAGAATGGGGTTACTATAAGCTTTCATGTACATAAAATATTATTTTTTACAATTCAGAACGAAAATAAAAGTCAGAAAAAAAAGACTACAAACATGCATTGTAACTCCTAGACTTCGTAATAACAGTTCACCATTGCACCGTCACAGTCAGTCTGTCGCTACGGCCCAGTAGAATCACCGTTCGTACTGAAGAAGAACCTTACACACAGTAGTAATACCTTTACTTACTAATATCCGGCTGCTTTATTGACCCGTATTCTTTGAAACCAATAGAGTACAAGCGCTAGTAAGTGCCATTTAGTATAAGTAGTAGATGGTAGAGTAGCCTTGGAAGAGTAGTATAGAGTAGCTGCGCAGGGTAGCTGTGCAGTGGGCAAGACTACCCTGCCCACCAGCTACTCTGCGCATGCGCAATACAAGCACAGCACAAGGGTCTATCCTACGCGTGGAAGGTACTTTACTGCGCAGTGCAAGGTACTTTACTGCGCAGTGCAAGAGTAGTGATGCCGCAGCTACTTAGCTTTTTTTTCTCTCTAAACTGTGGTTTGCTGCTCCTTCGTTGTGCGTGCGCAAACCTAATAGTGGCATTAGTGCACGTGGTCAGCAGCAGGACAGTAGCTCAACAGTGAATCAAGCAAAGAGCCTCCTAAACGGCCTTCTATAAGCAGAGGGCAGCAGTAGAGATGAACTTCGAGAGTAAAGACAGCCAAGAGAAGCATCCTCAAGTCCTTTGAGAGCCTCTAGAGTGCGTGTGCTCTTGTTACATGGAACATGTGACTGGGTGGTACCAACAGTACTTCATCACGGGTGTTTATTTCAATGAATCTTGGGCAAAAAGGGGTGTCATAGCGCGTCATAAGAAATTTTCAAATCTCAGTAGCAACGCCATAGCAACAGTAGGTAGGAATGTTTAGAAGCATGTGACCAAATGGGGAAGCCCCCTGAGGCCACAAAGCAATGCTTACTGGATAACCTGATTGCACATTTAGACTGGATACTCCTTGCAAGAGTAATTTGCACATAGATGCTTCCAGTAATTGCATGGTTGTCACAGAGACTACACAGTTGGTCAAATTTGTGGAACAATATTTAATTTGCCAGGAGACCAATTGTCAAGGTAAATTGAAAGTGAACTCAATAGAACTGGCTGGAATTGGGGGAGCGGCATCACTCTTTTTCGCTGTACTAACTGTGGTAGCTTCAATGTCAAATTTGAAACCTCATCTCAGAGGGAGAATGGTGATGCTGCTGTTTCTAGGATTTTACAAGTTGCTACAATTTGTTCTGGAGCATCTTATGTCATATATAAGAAAATGTTTCACCACATGCTTGGAATGCATACAATCAGCGACAGTATTTTTTGGGACACTTAAAGAGATGTATGAGCATGTGAAGGACATTTTAGATGGAATTTGCTTGGAGGCCAGAAAGGAAACGCAAGATATGGATCAGAAGAAATTAGGGAGCTGGCAGAGGGCTGTAACCTGTGGCATTGCAGTTTGGCTGACTAGAGGCAGTTTTTGCCGAAACTGCACATACACTGTCTGAAATTACTTGACTGGTGCTCTTTCGTATTATTATCACATTTGTCAAAAGGGAAGTGACAATTTGTGTCAAGATAACGTATATGAAGGCACATCGAAAGCAGCAGAAGGTTTCGGTGCAAACGAGGTATTCAAGCTCATGGTGAAGGATCAAATGAATGTGGAATGCCACATTCAAGACGGAGACAGCAAATCTGAGAATGTTGTCTTAAAATATTTCCGACTTCGGGTATTGCGGTGTGGCAATCATGTGGCGAAGAATCATGCTATAAAGTTAGACAAATTGCGTAAATTAAAAAAAACGACAACTAATGATGGTGTTAGAGTAGAATGCTACCGCAAGGGGAAAAAGCATGCCAAGCATTGTGGTTGCCTCACTGAGAAGTTCATTAGAAAAGCCGGATCAACTATAATACTCGCCTCCCGGAAATGAAAGATTGTGTGGGCATCGTAACCACACCCCCATGACGTCACGATAATTACAACATTATGGGTGTGTCCAAAATAAAATTGGCGCCTTTTAAACAGTGGATATTACACTTCTAAAATCTAATGATTTAAGGATGGTAAAATGGGCTTTACCTTATCAACTCTGAGCAGGTTGGATTATTAACTTATTATTTATATTATATTAAAGTGATTAATTATTATTGAGCTGGTAAGGCTGTGGCTATACAGGGTACTGAGTTGCAATATCCCTAATTATGTTGTTCCAAGCGTCTGTTGGTGTCTTCCCAAACCTTTCCCTCCACATAAATTCGTCTAGGTAGCCTGGAACCTTATCTCCATAACACCCTTTCATCCTTTTCAATTTCATCTTTGCTCGATTCCAATACGATTCAATGTGTTGAGTATGTACACCAGTTATGGGATCAACAAATGTGACAGAGTGGTTCACAGTACCATGAGATCTTACAGGTCGTAATGAAGAAACTTGCCTGTATGCTCTCCATTCATCAGAATGGATTACAGAACCATTAGCTACATGGGGCTCAATTATGGGTAAAAGGGTAGCTGCTCTCCTGTCTGGCACAATTTGCATGAACCCAAGTGCTGGTTCATGGGAAGTGTCTACCATCCCAAATACCCACATGTCATCTGTAGGAAGTCTTCCTCTGTGATTCTGAATTCAATAAAAATCATTTTAATAACAATTAATAAAATATATATAGTGCCAAATGTGAACTTCCTTTAGGCTAATGACGAAATAAAGATTCATCAATTTGAACAATTACTCCATTGCCTCCTA
>NW_003546433.1:20708-27028 GCF_000090795.2 Amphimedon queenslandica | reverse complement strand
AAGACCACAGAACTACCCTACTACAACTTCGTTTGAATAAGACCAGCTGTACAGGTGCTGCGCAGTACTAGTGGTAGAGTCTCAGAGATGCGCAGTATAGTTATATAGCTTTATAAGGTGTTGTACTATCATATTATAACAGTTATTACTATGTGGTTTGTACTATGAATATGATATAATGATTACAAAACTTCCTCCTTTTGAGGAAACATCACTCAAATTTGATAATACCGTAAGTAATAAATTATTGTTCTAATTATTGACTTTGTGCCGTGATTAAACACCCGTGAGTCCAGCCTTACCAGCTCTATAATAATTAATCACTTTAATATAATATAAATAATAAGTTAATAATCCAACCTGCTCAAAGTTCATGAGGTAAAGCCCAATTTACCATCCTTAAGTCATTAGATTTTAGAAGTGTAATATCCACTGTTTAATAGACGCCATTATTATTTTGGACACGCCCATAATGTTGTAATTATCGTGATGTCATGGGGTGTGGTTACCACGCCCACACAATCTTTCATTTCCGGGAGGCGAGTATTATAGTTGATCCGAAAAGCCAAAGCCTCATTTGAGATGTGCCTTACGAATGCTGGCACAGACCTAATGCTTTCTCAGAGAAATTAATGAACTTGGCATTGCACCACTTTCAGGATGAACACCAATGGGATTGTGGCCAGTGTGATTTTCACCCATTAGTAGTGTGTAGCTGTGGTTCTTGTACAGAGAAATACAATTTAAAATGCCATGAAAAACCTTACAAAAGTGACCAAGTTTTGAAGTGTCCATTTCATACCCTAGCTTACAAGTTAGAGTGTCAAGAAAAGGCAGGTCTGGCTGATGTATTGATACGTCCTGAAATAGGTAAAGTCACAACAAACCCTGTTGAAGCATCGCCCAATGTGCTTGTTACGTATAGGTTCAAAAATTGGAACCTTGCACATCTTCACTACCATGTTTCTACCAACATAGGTCTCATTCAAGGTTGCATGACCTATCTTTTTACAAGCGGATGTGCCTTCCTATTGTTCAGAATCTTCCATCTATTTTGGAGAAGCTATAATGCAGATAGATTTTTTGATATAGAAAGCAAGAACACCAATGTTGCTAAAGCAAGGAAGAAGCTTTATAAGAGAAAGCGTAAAGTCTTTGAACATCAACGCAGGCAATTGTTTGTAAAAGAGAGTGCAATGAATCAAGATTATGGAAGGGATGCATTTACTGAAGAAGTAATTGCAGATGCCTCCACTGACAAATGCAAATGTAGCTCAACAGACCACAGAAGGATGTCCCACAAGAGTTGTCCACTGAGGAGAACATGTGATATTGCTACTGCAATTGATACCTCCTGTGCAATCAATGCATCCAAAAGTGAGGACAATGTATCTGAATATGACGATGATTGTTATGACTTTGGATGTTCCCTAAGTGATAAAATGGTTGTTGAATCGTGTGCATGTCCCAATTTTTCATGTCACAAATGGGATTGCCCTGATAATGTAAGAAATAGGAAAAGGGCTATGGATAGCTCACTCACTCGTAGTGCCTTGTGGACACCGCCACTTAAGAAAATGGGTCTGTATTCACCAAAAGTCCCTACTCCATTAGTTCTATCAAAAATTAATGACCAAAGTACCCCTGCTCTTGGAAGTGTCATTGTGCCATGCAATGCATCAACTGCTGAAAAAGTAGGCTCTGCTACTTTATCCACTCCATCTTTTATCCTTGGTAAAACGTTGGAGATGTATGTATCAAAATGCTGTTCGCCATATTCCTGTTCTACCACAAATTCCACGGCAAAGTACTCCTGTGGTGCACATTTTACACACTGTATCAACTGTTCATAAAGTAGGCTCTCACTCCATATGTACTCCAACTTCTGTGGACAACATGCAGGAGATACATGTATCTTTAAGTAAGTGCCCTTCACCGTCGATGACCCCAGGACCATCTAAAATGAATAAGCTAAGTTCCCATTTAGCAGTGACTGAAATAGTGGGTTCTCCATCTGTACGTACTCCAATTTTGTTGCAGAATAAAAAGTGGGATTCCTCAGTACCGCTGACTTCTGTTCCATCCAAAAGTACTCCAACATCTATCCAAAAGATGCGGGAGGTACAGGTGTCTTTAAGTAAGTGCCCTTCACCATCAATGACACCAAGTCCATCGAAATTAAAAGAGGAAAGTTTCCATTTAGCAGTGACTGAAGAAGTAGATTCTCCTTCTGTATGCACTCCAAGTTTGTTTCGAATTAAGAAGTTGGAGCTCTCTGTACCAAGGTGCTTGCTGACCCCTTTTCCATTCAAAATGAAAGACCACAGAACAACTGGTGTTGATAGTGCAACTGTTCCTCACAATGACTGTGGGTCAAAAAGTAGTGACAAAATCATTTCACAGTCTTGAATCAGACTGTTTAATTCATGAAGAAAAGACCAAGTGTGCTTGAAAGGTTTTGCATGAAATGTTACCACCTCCTACCAATAGGTATTGGGTACAGAAAGCAGTTGCAATTATATCAAAGCTTTCTGGTATTGCAACGTGTTGATGCTGTCAAACAGGTTCCTTGCAAAGAAATAGCTCCTCATATTTGGGATGAGATTGTCGGTGATGGTGCATGTTTCTATAGTCAAAAAGCCATTACTGGTACTGAAGACAATCATTTTGCAGTCCGTATGTCCTTAATTAACTTCATGCTTGACCCTGCCAATGTTCTTGCCTTTGGTAGGCTCGTTCATGCAGGAATTTATTACGATATTGATGCATAAAAGCAGTGAGGAGTCACATAAACAGACATAAACTCTATTTTGGAACCTCATGGTCAACTGAATATGAGGTATTTGCAACTGCGACAATGTCATAAGTTAAGATTATGGTATTTTTAGAATATTCCATTTACCGTGATTGGCATACTTATGTGCCTCGGTTCACTAACGAAACTTGCATGACACCCATGAAAGTCATGTTGTATCTGTACCACATTAATCGTAATCACTATAATTTAGCGATACCTGTACTTGATTAAAAGCAGTGTAATGACATTTTAGCCTGGCTATTTTAGAGTGGAATTGTTTAGTTTGATTGTCTTTAGCTTAATAAAAAATGGTAAGATCTTTGTCTTTGATGTTATAAAGAATTTTATACCATGTCTTCTATTTTCATTAATACAGTGCAATTATAACGTAAGATATTTTAATTTCATTATTTGTGGTTAAAGTACAACTGCATCTTGTTTGTTTGTAATTACTCCTTGTATGCTTATCATATTTTGCCACTTGAGTATGTGAATACTCACTCTCCCTCACTGTTGTAGACAAACTTTCCACATTTGTGACATTTGCCTAAACCTTTGCAGCACATGCTAATGGCAGTTTGTGAGAATTTTTTAAATTAAAACACACAATACTAACTATACAAACTGGTCATTACCATGTGACATGTAATGATATTATGACAGTTAAATACAGGGTGACTAACTATTTGGTGCTGTACCACATATTGGGTGGCAGCTTATTAAAGTTCTAAGAGTGATAAAAGTCACTAGATCTTTATGCTCAATTGCTGTGACACGCTTTGGGTGGCAGCTGTTACATTTCACAGAGTGGTTTAGAAACTCTGAATGTAGCTACGTGCCGTACCACACTTTGGGTGGCGGTTGTTGTTGCATTATACAGAGTGTTACATTGCTGTAGTAAAATCATGTAAGTAGTACCACATGTTGTGTGGCAGCTTTTGTGTCATATTGTGAACATGCCATGCTATGCTTTGTGGTGGAGGCTGTTGTGTTGTACAGGATGTGTAGTGAAATAAACTTCATGCTAAACCACACATATAAAGTAGCATGCCAAGTGTTTTGAACTGTATGTGGCAAATGAGAGAGAGAGTTACTGCTATAATGTGCTGCTTAGGTAAAATTGCAGAGTTGTGAGTTTTTTGACCTGGAATGTGAGACTACCTCCTCGTCCAGGTTTGGATTTATTGTATGATATGCAGTGTATTGTATAATAAATGCAAATTGTCTCACTTTTAAAATCCATAAATATGTTAAATAGATAGTCTTCATTTTTTCATTTAGGGAGTGTTGAGAAGAATAGTAACTGGTGCTGTATGCAAAAAAGTATTTGATTTATCATTGGTAGTAATGTAGTGCGACCTAACAAAAGAACCTTGCTTGTTTTAGTCTTCTGTTGGTTGCATTTGTAATGTGCATCTATATTCTGTAGTGTTATATTTTAGTGTTGTTTCACTTGTAGCACATCTTTTAGGAAGAGTCTTATTTTTTAAATGTTTTACCAAATGGCACCTTCTGCTAAGAAAGTTTCTTCCTTATACTCTGTGGTACATCCACATGCTATTGCACTTGAGTATGTGAGGAAAAGTTGCAAGTTGTAAAATTCGTTTTAAGACTATAATGTACATGCATAGATTAACTGTTTTGCATTTTATTGATACACATAACTAGGTGTGACACTTACATTACATTTTCTTTCTGCTGTAGTTTGAAGAATTGGTTAATGGCACTAAAAGCATATCATTGTACACTTTTTCTGACTACAGAAACTGTTGCAGAACAAGTTATGTGTGTACTACTATGAGGCAGTAGTTCACAGCAATGGAGCATATATACCGGTTAAGCAAAGGGAAAACACTCACCATCTCAGTCTAATTGTGCTTTATAAAGTAAGAGTCTCCTTTTTTATTGCAAAACAACCTTTCTCTCTTCAGTTCACTTTTCCATTATGAGAAATGGAGGCCTTGTCACTATTTTATGTATGTTTACTAGAAGGACATAGCAGTTTTCTGAGAAGTTTGTAAAGGTTTGAGTATAATTACACTCACAGTTTACATGTATTATCATGCTATCCTTCTTGTTATATTTTTCAGGTGGTGTCATTTGCTGGATACAGTTGGTAGCTCATACTCTAAGGATACTTTGTCCTAGTGGGTGTGGAAGTTAAATTAGTTTTGAGGCTTCTAAATTCTTTATTCATTGTAACTCAAGATCTTTGCTGAATATACTCAACCTGGACATAGTAAGGAAGTAAGCAATACACACATGGATAATTTTCTTTGTTATACATTTTTACTTGCAAAATTATCTTTGTTGTTCATTAATGATTAAAATCTATTACTGGAAGTATTTGTAAACTTTAGACTTTGTGATATATTCTTATACATGAAAGTGATGAATATGAGACAGACATGCATAACGCATTTTTTCAAACTTTTTGGGTGAATTTCTTTACAATTTTGACAGGAACTTTAAGTTGCATAATGAATTATGTACATAGGTGGCTGCAGGCCCAGGCATGCCGAGGCTATGCCTGGGTAGCTTTCAATCAAAACCACACCCAAATGGTGTGTTTTGTTATTATTAGGAGTGAGATAATCACTTTAATTCATTTTCTTTGACCACAACTGTTCACACACTGTATCAGTTCATCTTAACAGTTTTTTTTTGTGGTAACTGGCTTCAAGTGGCTAGTATCATTAATGTCAGTCATTTAATTAATTGACCACACCCCCAATTGTTATAAATAATTGATGAGCCTGGGTAAATTCAAAATTCTGCAGCCGCCTATGATTATGTATGTACCTATCATTCAATGTATTTGTCCCTTGCTCTTGCAGTTAGCCAAATTAATTTCATGAAAAGTAAAGCAAGTAATTCTATTTTGATGTAGAAGAATACCTCTCAAAATATACAAATTTGGTGAGTCTTGCAAAATACTATATAATTGTTTATTGTTTTGCATGTTGTATAGTTTTGATTCTTTCAATGCTCTTTTTATGTTCAAGTTATAGCCATTTATTAGATGCATGTATGCTTCCTATTATGCCACGCTTGTAAAGTACTTGTCCTGTACAAATTTTTTTTGCACACACTTATCTATATGCGTTCTGTCTTTAATGTTAGGATAAATGATAGTTAGAAAATAATAAAGTACTATTCCTGTTGTTTTCTGTAGTGTTATTCACTCAATATCTAGAAATTTGCTTACTAAAGTGAATAGTTGCATCAAATTAAATAATGATAATAATATTCTATACTTGTACATTATTTCTCCATATTGTCTATTTTTTATGACTGCTCTGCTCTCTTTTTTTCTTTTTAAAAAACTTTTTGCTCTTTTATCTGGATATGTCTGATGATAGTGCATGATTCCATTAAACTGTGAAAAATCTTAATTTGAAAACAAAGTTCATACATTAAGCTGTAGATTTGTAAAAATCAAATGGGACATATTGATGATGTCATTTTAAGTCAATTTTAAGTCATTTAGGTACTGTTAGGACAATGCAGTTATACCAAAGTC
>NW_003546433.1:6176-20660 GCF_000090795.2 Amphimedon queenslandica | reverse complement strand
GCATGTCTTTCGCTCTTTGCATGCTGGTTAGCTGCTTTAGTTATAGTTATTTTTTGTTGAAAATCTAATGTACACTTATGTGCCTTCCAGGTCCACTCTGTTGCTCTAATTTGTAGTGTACAGCCATTGAGAACTTGTTTACAATAATAATGAATTAACCTTTTATAGTAACAATAAATATTGTTATTAAAAATTAAAATTATAAACAATTTATCATTACAACCTCATGGAAAAATACAGTAACTTAAAAACAAAAGATTGTAGAGCTAGTCAACTTTGTAGAAGTAGTACTCACAACCAAGTTTTTACAGACCTATTCAAGTACACACATATATAACACTAAGTTTGATACACGTAAATCTACATGTAGCTAGACACACTGAAAAAGGTGGACTGATGCTTGTAAAAATGCTCACAAAGCAAAACACAAAGTTTACCATAATGCATGTCGCATTCTATTAATACATGTTAATAAACATAAATGAATAAGTAGAAATGCACTGTGCTACAGAAATGACTATTGTACTTATCATGAACTTACTACAAATGGAGAAAAACGCAACTCGTGTAAAGTTGTACATGGTAACATGCATGTATGAAAATAAATAAACTAGGAGTGTAGATATCACAACTAAAACCTTATCAATGCAGCAAATACTATATAGAATTATGACTTGCGACTAATGAAACTGATTTTATACAATCATCAGTGCTATGAAACAATCACAATGAAGCTATTGTAGCTCAATTCAAAAACCATTTTGCATGTTGTATAGTTCTGATTCATTCAATGCTCTGTTTAAGTTTAAGTTTTAGCCATTAATGGATACTTGTATGTTTCCTATAATGCTAGCTTGTGAAGTACTCCTCCTATAAAAATGTTTTTGGAGACACACACTTATGAACAACAATAAATTATGTCGTTCATTCTAGGATAATTGATAGTTAAATAATAATGAACCACTATTTCTGGTTTTTGTAGTTTTATTATTTTCTCAATATCTAGAAGTTTGCGTAATAGTTGTATTGGCTAAGGTAACAATAATAATACACAATACTTGTACAATAATTGTCCATACTGTCTACTTTGTATAACTGCTCTGCTCATTTTGTTATCTATTTGCTTTTTTTATCTGGATATGTGATGATGGTGCATGATTTCATTTAATTGTACAAAAAATCTCAATTTGAAAACAATGCTGTTACATTCATTTGTGTATATATGGAATAATGAAATCTGAAAGATTGATGATGGCCTTTCTAAGTCAATTAGTACAAGCATGTTGTTATTTTGTCACTCATAAAAATATAGATTCTTTTGTATTGGGCCACTTTTATCATCTTCTGGTTTTTTAGGTGCCTCTACGAACGATGGAGCAAGTGAATAACTTCACTGGAATGCATAATTGTAATAATAAAATTAATTTTTGAATTAATTAAGGTTAAAGTAACCATTGTACATCACTTTCTGAAGGTTAGACTTGATCACAGTTATTGAAAAGTAATTCATGCAGAAGTTTAGCTGATTATCATTGTGACTTTATGATTGGATCATTTTCAGTGGAACAGAACGATGCTGTTTATTTTTTTGCATTATTGTATTTTTAATATTGAAAATTGTTTTGTAATTAAACAATCTCTTGAACAGGCTACACAAGCATAAAAATAATTACCAGACTGGCAAGCAAAATGAAATTAGGACATCAAACTGTGAGGCTAATTGCTAACACATCTGAAATATTATTATTAAAATTGTCTCACTTTAAAATAATTTTTCATAGCTTACTGATAATGGTAGCAACAGCAGAGATATTTAGACAAAAACAAGATATAATATGCCACCTTTGATCTTGTGTCATTGCTGGATACCTCTGTATATTATAAAACTGGCGGGAAATATTAATTGCACGGTGGGGTAAAGTTATGACGTCATATTAGTCAAACCATTATTAAAAATGGCCACCAGTATGTACTTCCTGACTATTGTTTATTTAGCTATTTCATCTGGTGAATGCAGGCTCTACGAAGCTGTAAAGCTTGCAATCGTGGCATAATGAAGGCAAACACTCAATCAAGTTTGTATGCTGTAAATGCTTTGATACACTGATGTTTGAAAGTGAACAAAACTCAGAGATTGCAGCCCATTTTGCAAAACTTAAAGAACTTTTGCGAAGTGATGGAACATACGTCAATAGAAAATAATATTATTAAACAATCATATTACTACAAATTACAGTACTCTCATTATGTTCAAGAATTCTTTACTCAGTTTTCAACCATTTTAAAAAGTTTAGTCAAGCTTTTTGCATCTCCCTATTGAGAAAAAATTGAAAAAATTATATATTATAGAAAAAGTATAAAGAAAACAATTTGTGTTCCGAAAACTAAATTGTGCATTCAGCCCGTTGTACCTTAAAGTTGAAAGCCATTTAAGTGCTACTTTCATGGCAAAGGAGTATGTGATGGTTCGGGGAGGTATGGTAAAACACCTAGCAGCCTGGGTTAACCTTCAAAGACCTAATGAACAACAAATTATGACTCTTCTACAACTATATGATTGGGCTTGTACTACTTTGAAAGTAACAAACTTCTCGTATTGCACCTGTACTGAGTATTTTCAAGTAAAAGACGAAATGGAAACTTGGTTTCATAATTCCAGAACCATACCTGAAACACATCAATATCACCCTTTCATTCCAGTATTTTTTGACACTATTCTAGTACAAAAGTTTTCAAGATTACCGTATTTCCTCGAGTAAAAGCCGCGGCGTCTATTTCATTTTTCCATCTGTTGGAGGGAGGCGACTATACGAGGGCGGCCATTGTTCGAGGGCGGCGATTATTATTAATTGTCATTAATTTTAAATTAATTATTAATTATTTTACCATTAATACTCCTTCTAAACAAAATAATTCAATCTTCATCATGTCAATTATTACTACTCTACTACTTCCAGTTCCAGGTCTGGAGAAAGATCACTCTCATGTTCTACCTCAGGCTGTAGGAGTTTAGATGTTCCCCAGTGTCTTTGCATTATGAGCTACATGTTCTTCTCCTTCCTAGGGAGTTTTCGCGAGTTGCATCATATTTCTTGCTTCGTGAGGTCAAATAGAAGCTCATGTTAATGGGAAAAGGGAATTTGGAAAGGTCCTAGAAGTACCATGTATCTATACCTTTCCTGGAAAGAAAAAAACTAATCGATAGGATGAAGGAACTACTCGACTAAGACTCAACTGTGACTAGACGGCCATTTTACTAGTTAATTAAATACTTGGTTATTAATAATAATAATGAATAGTATTATATGCGGCGTCTATTTGAAGGCGGCGGTAATTTCTTTGACTACCATGGCCCCAGGAGGCGTCTATTCGAGGGAGGCAGCTACTCGGGGGCGGCTTTTACTCGAGGAAATACGGTAACAACTTTCAAAGGAGAAAAGGTCAGGATACAAAGGAGTGACATGGATTTAGAGACTATTTTCACTACGTGATGCGTATACAATAGAAATGGTGGTTGGCGTATGTTCTTAAAAAAGATGTGGAGAATTCTGAAGTCGAAGTTACCTTATTACAACCAGAAGGTCCAGCACATTCATACCAGTAACCAAATGTTTCTGATGTCCTTGAAGTGGCATTTTAACTGAAGTGGACCCAAGAATAACCACAGGACATAAATACAAACTAACAAAAAAATTGTGCAACTAACAAGCTGTGAAACTTTATGAACAGTAACATTTTTGAAATTTTGTTTCACAACATAAAACCCTATAACAATATAGTATTGTAATGAAGTGCAAACCACAACATAAAAGCAAGAAATTGTTCCTCCCATGCATGACTGTGCTAAGGAGTAAATGAAGTAATTAATGTTTTTAAGGTACATAGTGGTCCCAACATAAAATTTACATTGATTCTAGCATATACATCTGCGTTTATTAAGAAAGAACTTATTACTACAAAATGTGTTGTTTTGACTTATAATGAAACATAAATTTGATTAATGACCTTAGACCTAATCATTTTTGACCACACCCACAAAAAATATGTGAAAAGCAGTTCATTTGACTGTTGTAGGGTATGATTATTGCTACCTTACTACAAAAAGATATGCAGTTATAATTTTAGACATTGGAAAAGTGATAAGTAATGATACTGTAACATGGAAGCTATACTAATTTCTGATACCAAAATACAACTGATAAGAAAACGTAATGTAGTGAACATATCAGCTAAGTTTCATAGAAACTTTAAGTGGTGCTCATTTTTGTGTATTTTGTATAAAGTGACGCTTAAAACTTTACGGACCATAGACACATATATGCATCATAAATCAATTGCTTTGAAATGCTAAGGCATAGGAATGCTTGTATTGTTGCTCGCACGTATGGCATGGCATTTGTAACGAAATGTGACCATAAGTGACAAAAGGTACCTTATGGCAGATTTTAAAATTCATCATTAAAATGAAAAATATCATGTGCATCCCTTGTTGAACTAGAATTGTTTCTAAAAGTTACATAGGAACTTTTTGCATCCTTTGGAGTAAATTTATAATAAATGAAGCTCAGGAAGTTGGATTTTTTGGCTATAATATCAAATTTCACTACCTGCCATAAGGTACCTTTTGTTAATTATGGTCACAAATTGTGGATGCTTTTTATGTCACATCCTAAGCTTACTATGTCACATCCTATCTTACAATGTTACATCTTGTATAAACAGTCACGAGCTTGTCATGTGATTTAGCACAGTGACTAGTAATGCTCTTACAATGTCACATTCTTAAGCTTGCATGATGATCACGTCATCCAATAGGCATGTCTGCCCTGCTGCAGCCTCCAGTATAGATATTAGATTATATGAGTAACTATCAACTCGCACTTTCCTGTTGCTATGCCCTGTTTCCAATCCCTTTCATTTACTCTAATATCTATGCCTCCAGACAGAATTACCAATGCAAAACATCGGATAAACAACTTTTTTTGAAGAGCTTGAAAATGTCTTTAGTTCATGTCAGTCTCAAATTGGAATAGCTAACAGGCTTTGTGGATTGTATAACACTGAAGCTTGAACTTGATCTTGAAAACATGAAGCAAATTCTAGAAGTCCTCAAAATTGCAATTCAACTAGGAACAGAGCTTGAGGAAGAAGTTGTTGTGAGAAAGTATTTAGACCTAATAAGTACTCGGCAATCCTGCATTATATGGCTACTGTCGTATTGGGATGCAAATTTAGCAAAGAGGAGCATATGCACACAATGCCAAGCAGTGTCTTTGTACAGTGGCTCTACAACTTATTTCAATTGACTAAAAAATTTTGATTGGTGATGTCAAATGAAAGTTTATATTTGATGCATTTTAATGAGTTTCATTAATTTTTTAATGACTCATAACCATTAGAGTTGTATAATAATCACTTGAGTTCTCTTAACTTTGGTTGTTCTTATTAATGTGCGACATTAAAATTATTGTAAAGTTATGTTCAAAAATGTTGTGCTTTTTTTTATAAATACCATCATTACTCTAAAAATTCCTGGAAAACCTTTTTCTATATATTTAGTCTTGCTTGAGGTATTTCAACATGACTGCCCATTCTACAGTGTATATCAGAGAAGACCGAAGTGAATATATTCATGTAGCATGCTTCCAGTAACTAGAAGTTGAAATGGAGAAAATCCTCAAAACAATCATTACAATTACATAGTGAACTAATGGTACTTATCCGAAATTATAAGGTAATATTATTTATACAGTGTACATGAATATTACACATTCATAATATTGTGGATCAACATTGTATCTGCCGCTGCAAAACATCTCTTAATTCGTAACCAAAGTTTCATCAAACCGAAGTTTTTGCATTGTGCAATCCACATTCCCTTTGTTAGCCATTTCAATTTGTGGCTGACATGAACAAATGTCATTTTCTAGCTACTTAAGCCAAAAAAGCTGATCATCCAAAACACTCCTTTGTTAAATTATTCTTGAACAGACTGAGACACTCCTAATAGATCACATGATCATTCTGAAAGCTTAAAGATGTGACATTGCAATAGCATTAATAGTCACGTGCTAAATCACATGACAAGCTTGTGACTGTTAATTTTAGATGTAACTTTGTAAGCTAGAATGTGACATAATAAGATGCGATGTGACATGGTAAGTTAGGATGTGACATAAGCATCCATAATTTTGTTACAATTGGCTTGCCATATGCACGGGTATCTGTATTGCATATCAACTGTCTATCAATCTTGTGAAAGACACTATCATAGCTAAGCTTACCAGAGCAAATCTTGTCCTTGTATCCTAAAACAGTTTCAACCAGTTTCTTTAGGTGTACAATGTGATTATTTGACATTATTATCGAAAAGAAAACAATTTTAGCTAAAAACACTATTAATTCTCCTTGTAGCATGGCTAAGTAATTGGCTGAGGAAGTCAGACTTTATTGTAAGAGGAAGATGACATTGAAGATGGACTTGATGATGTACTACATGAGAAAAGTGATGAAGAGTTTCAGTTACATGATGATGATGATATTGAGAGGGACAAAGTAAGTGTATGCAGTAAAAAGGATGTTATATGCAGTACTAATTCTGAAGAAAAAGCCGATATAAGCAAAGAGGAAGAGACACAGTCAATAGAATCTCGCTCTTTGAAGTGATGATAAAAGATCAATATTAATCTCACTCTTCGGAGTGATAATAAAAGATCAATATTAATCACGCTCTTCGGAGTGATGATAAAAGATCAATAGAATCTCGCTCATCAAAGTGATGATAAAAGATCAATAGATTCTCGCTCTTCGGAGTGATGATAATAGATCAATAGAATCTCGCTCTTCAGAGTGATGATAAAAGATCAATATTAATCACGCTCTTTGGAGTGATGATAAAAGATCAATAGAATCTCGCTCTTCGGAGTGATGATAAAAGATTATTAGAATCTCGCTCTTCGGAGTGATGATAAAAGATCAATATTAATTACGCTCTTTGGAGTGATGATAAAAATCAATAGAATCTCACTCTTCGGAGTGATGATAAAAGATTAATAGAATCTCGCTATTTGGAGTGATGATAAAAGATCAATATTAATCACGCTCTTCGGAGTGATGATAAAAGATCAATAGAATCTCGCTCTTCGGAGTGATGATAAAAGATCAATATTAATCACGCTCTTCGGAGTGATGATAAACGATCAATATTAATCACGCTCTTCGGAGTGATGATAAAAGATCAATAGAATCTCGCTCTTCGGAGTGATGATAAAAGATCAATAGAATCTCTCTCTTCGGAGTGATGATAAAAAATCAATAGAATCTCGCTCTTCGGAGTGATGACATTGACATTATGTATATCAATTATACACATACAAACATAATTAAATTAATATTATTTGTTAAATCTACACAATCATTGTATATATATATATATATAATTTCATTTGATAAAATAATTATTTTAATTATATAATAATAAACAATTACTACTTCTTTATTAATTGTATTTTTGAGTGTCAGGACTGTCCCTAAACACGGTTTTGCTCTCCAATCTTCTGCTACTTAGTTCTCCTGTCTATTGCTCTTCATAGTAACGGTGTACTTTTAAGTCTTGTAATAATGATAATCAATTAATAATAATGTTTTACTTTTGGCGCCATTAGATTAGTACAATTTTAATAAAAATGGCTGAAAGTTTGGGGGAAAGACAGATAGATCTCCTTTTGGATGGAAGTATTTCCTTTTAAGCTCACTTCTTAAGTTACATTTCTTTACTTGTACAGGATGAGATGGAGGATTCTCCACAAAGAGATGGCAATTCTGCCAATTTGCCACAGCCACCTGCTCCTCGTGGTCAAGGTGGTACTCCTACCCGGGGTGGTGGAGATGCAGGAAAAGGAGGTGAAGTCAATGATGTAGGTGGGGGCGAATCTGGTGCAGACCAAGATAATGTTTATGGAGGAGCTGTAGAGCCACACCGAGGACGGGGAAGAGGCAGGGGAGTTGGACAAGGTAGGGGAGATGGAAGAGGAGAAAACAGGGGAGGTGGAAGAGGAGAAAACAGAGGAGGTGGAAGAGGAGAAAACAGGGGAGGTGGAAGAGGAGAAAACGGGAGGAGGAAGCGGGGGAGGTGGAAGAGGAGGAAGCAGGGGAGGTAGACAAGGCAGGGGAGGTGGACGAGGACTAGGTCGTGGTGGTGGAAGGTGGAGTGGAAGAGGTAGGAGATTTTGGAGCCAACGTGGCCAATGGAGAGGAGACACCACGGTTACTGATTTGGAACTGCTACTCCAAATACTTAGTTCTATTATAAATAATCGTAGACGCAATTACAGATATCAATATTAAGTTAAAAATAGGCCTATTCATTTTATTTATTACTAATGTACATGTATGTTATTATAATCATTATTTTAAACCATATTTTTGAGCCATAATTATTTTGAGCCATATTTTTAGTTCTGTACAATAGTATAATTATTTTTAATGACATTATTATTGTTTATTAAACAAAAAAATTAGTTTAACAGTATAACTAGAAAATTTGGAGTCAATTTTGGTGAATTTGGTAGAATAGATTGTCCTTACTGGCTAACAAAGCTGTGGGCAATATGCTTATTTTACAAAGGCATGTCAAATTGAGGTCCATTGCCAAAAATTTAGCAGCAGCAGCATGCATAATTGTTAAAAGCCTTCAAGACTTAAAATTTTCTAGCTATACACTACAACTCAAACACATCATACATGTACATATAAAACTTAATACGCAAAATAAGTTGATCTATCATCACTCCAAAGAGCGTGATTAATATTGATCTTTTATCATTACTCCAAAGAGCGTAATTAATATTGATCTTTTATCATCATTCCGAAGAGCGTGATTAATATTGATCTTTTATCATCACTTCAAAGAGTGTGATTTATTCAGAGACAGAGGGGAATACATGAACATACATTGCACACACATGTAGTCTAAGACATTCATACAAACATGTAATACAATCCCATCACATATAACAAGCTAACACATATTATAAACACATAATAATTACATGTATACAGTACATAAACACATTAAATTTATATGCTATTATATAGCAATCTCCAAAATGAGTGAGATTTTACTTCTGGGCCCACCTTCCATCCCCAATCTCCATTCCATTATTATAAATAGAGTCAAGAGTTTTATAATCATACATCTACCACAAAACTTTTGAGGTTTAATTGTCTGCTATAATATCTCTTGACTATCCCAGAAGACACAACATGATCAAGTACATGTACAGATTTGTATGCTTGTACATGTATAATCACATAACACACATCTGTTATCCCTGCTGATCTGAACCCATTCTTAATTATATCGGGATTGGCTTGCATGTAGTCATAAAACAACTTAAGCCATTGTGCTCCAGGAGGCTTCATTGTAGAAAGCCTTAGGTCTAATGTAGGGCTAGGGTTATGAGTGTTTGTTCACCAATATGTGCAATGGCTGTAGCGTATCGGTACAATTTGGTGGCACGTGTACGAAATGGATGTTTTTTTGCATTAAAAGGTCAATGGTAGACTGGCACATCTGACTTTTAAATACGTCAAACATGACCAAGGCTGGCTGAGGAGATGATACATGGCTCTGAGGAAATTGGGACCTAATCTTCTCAATGTCTGGCACAATGACTTTAGTGATGTAGTCCTTCATTGTGCTTTCATTTGCCCAGTGGTTTTCAGTGTGGGTAATGTGCCAGTCCGTGGGGAAAGTGACACCGTTTGGGTGACAAGCTGGAGTTTTTCCAGCATAAATTAATTGGGGCTGTAATAAACCTCCACCGCATGACGCGAATACAGCGGTGATTTGTCTCTTATCACCCATTCCAACAATTTCAACTCGTCTCGAACCAGGTGGAGCCATAGTCCAGGATGATCCAGGCACAAGAGATATTCCTGTCTGGTCCCAATTAATGATCAATTGACTAGGAATATCCTCCATTACCACTGTCGTCTTTATATCGGAAAGGAAATTTCGCTTAATATGTTCAAAAGCGTCACCAAGAACTTGGACTTTTGTTGAGCCTCTTCGTTTAACGAACTTCATCCTATGCAGAATTGATTCTGCCCAGTGTTTTGTAAGATCAATGTGGCCTCCAAATTCCTTGAGATAGAATTTGTTGTGTTTCATTACCACGCCTTTACCAATGGCAATGACAGTTGATCTTGACACAACTGCTCCACTGCTTCTTTGCGTCCTGATGAAGTCCTGAACTTTACTGTCCATGTTTTCCCCAAGGATTAAGGGCTTGCCTGGCTTTCCCTTTGGTAGTGATGTCACTGTGCACTGTGCGGTCTTCCTCTTCAGTCTCACAAGCGGCCTGCAGTAATGCTTCACTATATTTCCTCTTGATGCCCCTCACAGTGCTTTCACTAACCATATAATTTTTGGCAGCTTTAGCAGGGCCATTCTGAATAGCAAATTTGCCAATAGCAGCATGCTCACTATCTGTGAGCTTCTTGTATGGTCCTGGAGCTCTTTCAGTAGACATGATAACTGACCACATCTAATTTCTTGAAATGTTATAACTAGATAAACAGGCGGAGAGTTCCAGAGAATGTAGTTCTGAAAAGAACTGGTTAAAATAGCTTCAAAGAGACCAAGTATTATTAACAAGAAGAATAAGAAGAACTCAAGAGCACTGTAGCCTGGAGCTTTACTTCAATATCGCGCTGTTTTCAATTAAACCGCATCTAGGTTTATGTGTGTTTCCATGGTTTTTAATTGATTTTTCTGATGAACGCAAATAATTGCAGCCGTGAATATATCCAGACCTACGGTATTTTGAATAATTCATTACACACTTGATAAAGAATAATATGCCAAGAATAACTAGCCTAGCCAAAGCTAGTTGAAAAAATTGCTTGCTTTGCCAGTTCTGAGATCTGAGCATGTGCAGCCACACCTAAAATTTGGAGCACATTCTTCTATAATTAACTAACAAAAATCACAGCATGAGGTAAGCTGGTACAATCCAACAGTCATAGTATTACTTCTTCTTTCTTAGAAAATGATTCTAGGGGATAAAGACCGGCTCTTACCTTGTTGAAGTGGAATGGTGTAAGAATTAGCCTTCTATACCAGGGGAGATGGAGATATCAACCAACAATTGGATTGACAGGAATAACTCTTTTGATGATCATAAAGATGAAAAAAGGTGGCTGAACAAAATTGCCATTTCCCCATTATTGAATTTCATCTCAAATAAGATTTAAAGTCACACTAGTGGTACCAATGGAGTCACCGGTTAAAATAAAGTCCTCTAGGAAGTCTGGTACGCATAGGAGCTCGTTTTTCTGGTATAGCAAAGCAGCAAAAGTTGTGGCAGCCATTTTGTAGTGGGATGAATCCTGCTTTGTAACGCTACCGCTAATAAACCTTATTGCTCTTCGTTATTCCAAGGAGGTTAGTACTGAGGCTGTTCTGCAATTTCTTAACAATGCCAGCTCTACACTTTCCCCTTCTTTCCTTCAGAAAATCCCAAAGGAGAATTGTTTTTCCATGTGAGGCAGCCTCTGGTGAAGAAAGGCATCTGTGGATTTAAACGTAGCTATAAGATCACAATACTGAAGCATTATGTATTTCTTTTTTCACAATATTTTTGTAATAATAATTATTGTTTGAATTGTGTTTAAACCCTTAGCCTGGGATAGCATTAAAATAAATTTATCATCCATGAAGCTATTACAGAAATATAACATGTTACTAATATTTATTTTCATTCTGTAGATGATTCGAAAGTAGATGGATACCAATGCTATGAAAATGGAACCCAGTTGATTACAAACAGTAATCCGGCCTATAAAACAATGCACTACTCCATGGTATTACCTTCTGGATGAGACCTTCATTTCAAGGACTAATTTATTTTCAAGAACACCTCCCTCTGTACTGCGTAAGCTTTCTACTTATACTGATCTTCCTAGTAATACTTATAAGGAAGCTGTATCTACATGTAAAAAGCTTGAAGTGGAACCATGTATTTCTCGTCAGATCACTAATCTCCAATGTAAAGAAAAATAGAAATATCAATTGAGTCATGAAGCTCTGTATCACGCTTAAACTGGCCTAAGATCTCAATGGCTTTGTGAAACATTTCCGATTTAGTAGTTGTTTGTGGTTTAGATACCATGGCAAGAGAAATGAATAATGTTTCGCAGATGAAGTCCAGCAACCCACAGCTTCTTTCATATGACACAAAATTTTAGTTGGGAGACTTATATGCTTGAACACATTTCTTTTAATCGAAATATCTGTGTGCATTCTCTGCTGCTTTTCTAAATTATAAGAGAAAGCTTCAATCGATGCATGAGAAAGAGGTGATGTATTTGACAACTATATTTCCTCCTTTATTAAACGGAAATAATAGGGTTTTTTTATATTGTTAGGGATAATGAAGTTGGATTGAAGAAGGTATGTAAATATTGAAACCAGCATAATGCTATTAATTTTAGTATAAATTTTTATATGCTATACAAGGCTATTGAAAAACATTAGACTAACATTGTTGCACTTAAATGCTGAAACCATGTGATAAATGCCATTAAGGCATGGCTACCAAAACCTGATGCTTCACCAAAAGAGATACCAGTATACGTTAGCCATTTTCATGAAATATTCAATGAAAATGATATTTAATCATATAAGAGTAAGTTGTAGGAGTTGCGCTGTATGTGGCGTAGGGCATTTATTGAACATTACATGAAGGAGATTCACCCTGAAGTAAGCTATGAATTATAAGTAACTGCACTGTTCTATAATCATAACTATAATAGGTCCCTAAGACATTTGGCAATTTTTGCTGCAAGCATAACAGATTATACAATCCCTTTACTGGTTTAACAAATAACCAAGCAGAATACTTTAGTGCCACTTAGAAGAGGATTCAGAGATGGAGAGAAATTCCCACAGACAGCATTGATTAACTTTACAATATTAAAGCGTATTATAAGAATGAAATTCAAAAAGCTTTTGTAGGTACATAATTCAGTGAAATTTTTGATAGTTTTTTAGAATTGTCGTAACTTGGCAAAAATGGTTTTGTTAGGCGCATTTAGGCACTGGGAACTATTGTTTAATGACACATTTTCAACACCTTTTGAGAAGTAGAGATGGGTTTCTTTAATTCACTGTCATGAAAGGGTCTAACAGAGAACTTTTTGACTCATAAATCTAAATCTGAACATACAGGAGAAATGGTGCCTACTTGCGTGAACGTAACATTTAGCCTCCAAAAGATGATGCGTGTACAAGTGCATCACCTACAATCTTGATACCACAATTAGCACAATTATCCAGGGAATGGTAAAAGCTACTTGTGCCATTCACAAACATCCACATGGCCTGTCTTTGCACATTAATTTTCTTCGAATCAGTCTTAAAAGTGAAAAAAATTAATTTGAATTGAAACTTTATATTTAAAATATTTAACTTTCAAGGCAATTTTGTCACAATGTGATTTTCATTGTGCGGTTATGTTATTAGTAGTGAAAAAGCTAATCAGCCATAGCACTAAATTGGGTTTTTTTACTGTCATTGGAACAAGAGCCAATCTGTATATCGTGTGTTTCTTTCCAAATGAGATATGCATTTGCCCTTAGAGCCATCTGCTATCACATTTTTGCTCTACTGTAAGTATTGGACTAGATGTTTCCTGTGCACAACAAGAATGCCGTTTTATCTCAATTGACAAGGAACACTCAATGAAGGCCTCAGAAAAAGTGGTAGAAAAGTCCCTAGGAAAGTAGATTATGAAGTTTGTGTGCCAGATGCAGAAGTAAGTTTGAAAGTATGATCTATGTATAATCATACATGCAATACATTGTTACCATTGCTTGAAATTAATGTGTAAATTCAGGAACCAAATCAGTTGTACATCAGAAAGATTCCAAGGCTGCTAAACATTTGAAAGAAAATATAAAATCTGCTGTAAAGGGTGTAATATTGCATTTAAAATATTCATTAAAATTTGTTGTATCAGTCACAATAGTGCATAGGTTTCTATAGTTATGGAAACAATCTGTGAATGTATTTTACAGGCGGCAGGTAATATGTGACCATAATTGACAAAAGGTACCTTATGGCGGATAGGAAAATTGGTCTTTATAGCCTTAAAAATCCAACTTTCTGAGCTCCATTCATCATAAAATTACTCCAGAGGATGCAAAAAGTTACTATGACACTTTTAGAAACAATAGTTGTCTAACAGAGCACTCACAGGTTGATATTTTTCATTATAATGATGAATTTTAAAATCCGCCATAAGGTACCTTTTGTCAATTATGGTCACATATGTAGAATTTTGGGTAGATATTTCAAAATTGTAGCCGCTTTTATGATTTTCAAACACTTATAACTCTTTCATCTAAAAGGGTAAGTACGGTGTATTTTTGGTGAATTTTTTTTATTGGCTTAATATGATTGCCTGACCATAATAATGT
>NW_003546433.1:0-5610 GCF_000090795.2 Amphimedon queenslandica | reverse complement strand
AGACACGAGAATAAAGGATTATTTCCCCCTAGAAAGGAATGGAGTTATCTGCATCTATGCCTCAAGTGACGTCACGTTTAGCCACACCCACCGACAGGAAGTAATAAAAATGAGCATCTTTGAAGGCTCATATCTCAGTGAAAAAATTTCTTTAGACAATGGAAGTTGGAATACATCATTATTATGGTCAGGCAATCATATTAAGCCAATAAAAAAAATTCACCAAAAATACACCGGACTTACCCTTTAAGTTGTACAGCCTTATAAATGGCTTAGATGAGCTCCTTCAATGAGCAATTTTCCTAGTACCCTTGAAGTTGACTGTAACGTAGCGGAAGCATTTCAGGAGAACAGGCCCAAATTCAAATTTTTGCAAAATTTTTCAGACTTTTTCCCCTTTAACCTAACAACGCGGCAATCTTTTAAAGCAAACAACTGCTCAAGTTGGCTTTCACATCACTCCTTTGTGCTTGGGTCAAGGACTGCACAAAAGGCTTCAAAAAGGAGCGAAGACAAAGAATAAAATGGAAGACAAAATCCAGCTGCAGATATCACATGGCTTTGTGGTTTTATGCCATTTTAATTTATGTGCACGTGATTAGCATGAATGTAATTAACATAACCACAGAATGATAACAGAATGTAATTTATCACATGAAGAACAAAGTATGAAAACAAGTAAGTAAAAAACATTTAAAATGGGAAAATAGTAGGATTAGATGGGGAAAAAAAGTAAAGAATGAAGGTAGTACTTGCAAACTTGTGTGGTAAGATATACTACACTGCATGAAGATTATGACTGAAAAGCACAGCAATTATTAACAGCCAAAAATAATAGCACTATGAAGCCTTCATATTTCACGCAGTGGTGTAGGATACCTACCACACCAGTGTGAAAGTACCCTGTTGTTTCTTTACTTTTTTCGGCCTACTATTTTCTAATTTTTAATGTTTTTTTAGTTACTTGTTGTATTCATGATCCTTTTCTGTAGAATGAAATTTGTGCTACTGGTCAGGAATCAATGATAAAAATAACATGAAGTATTAATATTGATGTGCAGGTACTGATGCATGTAGCTTTCTTCTTTCACTTTGCAGGCAGAAGATTATAAATATCTTATTGAGCACCATGTCAGTACTAACCAGTCATTGAAGGTTTTGCGAAGTTTAGATACTATAGCTATATCACAGTTGCGATGAATCTTTGCATATTTATGGACAGGTGTCAAACAAACGATTTGGTAGCTGTGAAAATGTGACCATAATTGACAAAAGGTACCTTATGGCGGGTAGTGAAATTGGTCTTTCTAGCCTAAGAAATCCAACTTCCTGAGCCCCATTCATCATAAAATTACTCCACAGGATGCAAAAAGTTACCATGAAACTTGTAGAAACAATGATTGTCCAACAAAGCACTCACAGGTTGATATTTTCCATTTTAATGATCAATTTTAAAATCCGCCATAAGGGCCCTTTTGTCAATTATGGTCACAAATCGTTTTGCTGTTAAATGTGGTACATGCTTATATTCCTTAGACTAGCTGAAATTGGGAGTTAATGGTGTACTTAGACAAATGAGAAATGCCATAACATGGCTTCTACTTCTCATGGTGATTTTGTTACAGGTTTCAAGTGAAAACATAAAAAATTTTAAAAAAACAAGAAGTAGGATTCTAAAGAAAATTTGTGAAAAAGTAACAGAAACAAGGACATGTAGGATTCTGAATGACCAACGAAAATACGAAATGAAAATCCTACTCTCGTGACGCAAATTCTACACTACATTGTACTTTTAATATTTTTATTTAAGAAATTACAGATCACCTTGCAATGTAGAGTAGAATTTGTGTCACGAGAGTAGGATTTTCATTTCGTATTTTCATTGGTCGTTCAGAATCCTACTTGTCCTTGTTTCTGTTACTTTTTCACAAATTTGCTCTAGAATCCTACTTCATCTTGTTTTTTCAAATTTTTTGTTCTTGTTTGTGTTGATTTTTTATAATATTTGTAATATTTTTTCAGATGGTGAAATCATGGTGTCAATTGCTATTGAGGCGAATAGTTATGCTAAAGGAATTCTATACTTCAGTGTTTAATGAAGTATGGTCTAATAATAATCTTCGCACAAATCCTTCTTTAAGAAGAAGTGACAGTACCCATCTCTTCACTTCAATCTTGTCCAGTTGACTGTTGTTTCTGTTGCAAGTTCATGCATGATCATTGTAAAACATAAATTAATATTATTGTTTGTATTTTTGAATACAATTTATTGAACACACATAATAAAACAATAATATCCAAGACTAAATACCTTCTCTTAACTGAAACTGGAAGCTGCACTAAGTATTGCAGTTGATCCAAGCAGAGCTAGATAAAATAAATTGCTCCCTTTTCCCAGTTCTGAAATCTCAGCATGCGCGACCACACCCATATTTTGGAGCACATGTTAAGTCATGTTTCTTTAATTAACAAAATGGCGGAATGAGGTGAGCTGGGCTGGGGTGATAGAGAGAGGGCAACTTTATCCTATTGTTAGAGTTTTTTGAAAAGTTGTGGACCTGCGCATGGATAGTTGGAGTAGAATGGTGTAAAAATTAGCCTTGTAGCATTGACCAAAGACCATGATACCCTCCATTAACTGGATTGACAGAAGATGATGAAGACGAAAAAGTGGACTGAACAATACGGCCGATTTGCCGATTTTTTACTTTCCTCTTAGACAAGGTTTAGAGCCACGCTAGTAGTACCAATGGAGTCCTCTGGTCAAGATAAGGTCCTCTAAGAAGCCTGGTAAGCATAGGAGCTCGTTTTCCCGGTACAGCAAGGCTGCAAAAGTCGTGGCAGACATTTTGTTTTGGGGTGAATCCTACTTAGTAACGCTACTGCACTACTAATTAGCTGGCATTATAGAGCAGAAAGTCAATGGCAAAAAAGCCATTATAGTCAATGGTATAAAATTTGGAATATATTTTTTAGTAACCAACATTTTGTCAGTATAAAGATTACATACTTGGTTACATACAATACAGCTCTTGTAAAATTGTGTGATTTTCAATCTGTGTACAAAGGAGAATGGCTAACAGATACAGTAATCTCTGAATTGAGCAATTTTGATTCTTCGTTTTCAAATGTTAATTAGATTATACTTTTCATGATTTATTCAACAAAAATTTTGTAGGTTTGATTATAACTGATTTAAATCTATCCTTTCATTGTTTACCAACAGCTGTGTCTTCCAAGTTGATGTTTCGCAAAGTTAACTCTCTCCTGGGGTGTTATTTTATGGTATAAAAAGTGCATTTGCCTTTACACTTGTATTATATGAATTTTGTTAGGACTTCCTATTATTCAGTTATACAGGAATCGTATTAACATGCAATGTGGCAGCCATTCATTGGATTCTTGTGGTGGTACTTAAAGAAATATTCTGTGTTGTCATACAGTGAATCTAAATTTAGGTTGCATGGACTCATGAAGAAATTATTTCCGTAATAATTATGATTCTATAGGTGGATACATGGGTTATGTTAAAGAGCCAATAAAGTTTATTTGATTAATGTAGCTTTAAATATTTTGATATGTAATTTAGGCTGTTATGGCACTACATCAGTAATGTGGTGGTAGCAGACAGAAATTTCTTAATTTTGGAACTGCAGATTTGTGAATGAGGTTTGTATGTAGGTATTTTATTATTGCCTCATTTATAGTACAACTTTTTTAGTTAGTGCCTAAGCAGAGAAAAAAAGTAATGACTTTAATGTATTCATGTGTTTCATAAGTACAGTCCACATTGCAAATTTACAATGAATTCCATTGACGTGTAGTTTACATACAGTATTGCAAAATGATAAGTGTCATAAAGTAGTAATTGAAGTAAAATTTTTTTACCATTTCAACATCAATTAAATATTGTACTAATTCGGTGTAAAAAATTTGAGACAGTGGCTTTCTTCATTCACTTTGCATAGCATTAAGTAAACTCTCAGGTGTTTACATGTATTGACGATGCATGATGTTTGCAGCAATTCATTTGATGTTAAACAGCAACTAAAGCTATTGCCTAAAATAATTGTCATGTCTACTATACAGCATCATCAGTTGCAACAGAGACATGGGGAATAAGTTCAGTATTTTGTCGTTGGATGATGTTAGAAAGGTGTATAGTTTTGGATGATAGCTTACTAATTCTGTAAGAGTAATATATATTTAAAATATCAACTACTTTAAAAATTTTGTTATTGTCCAAAACAAGGTATGAATTTGCTTGTCAATTTCAAACTTAAATATTTATGTAATTTTATTTTGTATAGAAAAAATCTGATTGCTACTCACTAAGTTTTATTGTTTTTGTCAAAGCTGCTGCCAATGATCTCAAAAATATACATACATATGATAAGGTACAATTAATTAATAGCTACATTTATTAGCCATTCATTGTCTTTAGGAAAAAAATTTAACAAACAAGCCAACCATATTTGATGCTGCATGCAACATCACTGGATTCTAGCAGTTTATTGGCCCAAGCAATGCATGATGGCATTAACTGTTCCATTTGACGCTAAGAAAATGTAGAAGACAAACCATTATTGTACTATCAACCAAATTTTTTTCCTTCTTAATCCATGACTGTAGGACAATTAATATTTGCGAATGCAAATAAGAATTTCCATGGAAATGATTTAGATAGTTGCTATGGCAATTGACCTCGTGTTTATACTATTACAGTGTTCAGCAGCTAATGAGCTATTCTATAGCAGCTGTAGTGCAGCCACGCAGCTCTCTTATGCTGTTTTTTTATCTTTGTACCACTACCATTGAGCTCTTTGATGCTGGTCTGTTGGTCATGATTATAAACCACACATGTCAAGAAACAAGTGTTTATTGACTTGGGTATGTTTTACAGTGATGACCACAGACCAGTAGTGATTTTGCTACAAAGAGGTGAAACGTAGTGATCCATACAAGAATATAATGGAATAAGATTTCTGGATGGCTCCCTTAAGGTACTTTTGGATGAAATTTTAATATTTTTTTAATTGATGCCATTTTATAGGAAATAAAAAGTTGTACACCTTGTGCTATTTTTAAATTTTTACCATACACTGTATATAAGTTATAGATCATTGAACTTTAAATAAAATTAAAAAAAATTCCTGCATAACTTTTCATACTTTATGAACTTACTTGTTGCAATTACTAAGCAAATTTATTTCCCTTTTTTCATTGTAGATTCAGTTGCAGTTGAAGCTGATATTCTCATTTGCCTTGTGTACAGTGGCATTTATCGGACATGGATTTTAACATATAAACAACTAGCAATTTATCATTTTATTGATTGCATGTCATAACACTACTTTTTTCTATTACCTGATGGAGTTTTGTTATCATTAATAATTCTGTTCATTTTGTAGTGATTTTTAAAGTACCATTTCAAGAAAGTCAAAGCATTAATGTTTAGCAATGAATATTGTTATTGCACTAATAAATATACTTACATTAACCATGAATATCATTAATCTTTTTATGAATATAGTTTAATCTGACGTCATCCTACATGCTAATGCGGAAGTCACATGACTTCTGTGAGTATATTCATGGCTTTTGGCAGTA
>NW_003546432.1:174228-179045 GCF_000090795.2 Amphimedon queenslandica | reverse complement strand
GTCACAATTATTATTATTATTATTATTATTATTATTATTATTATTATTATTATTATTATTATTATTATTATTCAAATTTTAAAAATTAACTTAAAAGCTTTAAAAGAGCTGGTTTAGACATACTTAACAACCACTTCTTTACCAGATACCTTAATAAGAACATTGTAGATGTCTTTAAAAGTTTGTCCTTTAGGCCGCCAGTCGAATACATAAGTAGCTGCTTCAAATTGAAGAGAATCAGTCTTTGCAGATGCAAACGTTTCCTTCAAATTAAGACTATCAGAAATAAAGACACAAGACTTATTTAGGTATTCCTTATAGCGTTCAATGCTTTCTACAGCTTCTACAATATCTATTTCCTCAACTACAAACTCTAACATTTCAATATCTACTAATGAACAGCACTCTTCTTCAATCAGATTTAATATAGAATCGTATGTTCCACATCTGGTTAATTTCGATGCTAGATCAGTCCTGCGTACTTTGACAAGAGTTTTTAAGATGCCAACATCAGGACTCTGTTTCGCTGTAGCAGCTTGAACTTTACACACCATTCTTGCATAAGATTTTCTTATTAATTCAGTTTGTTTAGTGATACTTTTTCCAACTGGAATTTCAACTAGATCTATTACACATAATTGCTAGACTAAAAGAATGGCTTACTTGTAGGTGTGATTGCACCGCTGCTTGCACTATCTATAAATGTGACAAGAAAGCATTTGATCACTTTTAATTAACTTAAACCCACCATGTTTCTCATCACTTAAAAGTTCTTTGACCACTTCATTGTTATAATTTTTAAGTATCCGGTCTTCCTCATATTTAAATTGAGGAATCGTATATAAAATAGAAGCAAAAATTTGAAGAGCTTTTCTATCCTCTTTAATAGCTTCTTCGAGAGCAGAAATCAGGGCATTACTTCGAGCATAGCCATCCATTGACTCCTGCATACTTGATGCTAAATCTTTTGATATTACTTGCTTTTCTTGAAGTTCTGCCACTATATCAGAAAAATCTTCAGAAAGATTCATAGATCTACATTGGTTCTCAAAAATAGCCAGAAAAGGACGCTCTGCAGTAAATAAAAAAGTATAACAATTGGCTGATTATTAAATTTATTATTATAGTGAAGCTGTAAACTTTTGTGCATTCTGTTAAAAAGCATTGACTTTTCCACTAACACAGCAATTAAGTTGAATTTTTTTACTATAAAGTTAAGCATCAAATGGTAGCATTTGTCAATTACAACAAGTGACAGCTTATTGATAAAAACTGACTTTCTCTATCTAAATCAGTAGCTGCATCAAAAAACCCCAAAGATCGTCGAGCATCTGACAATGAATCCCATGTAGCTCCTCCTCTCTCATCAACATCATCAGCTCTATGTAGCCATTTAGACAAGCAATCAAGCAGACATTCAGATGCAGTAGAATTATTCCAGCGAATGACATCTAATGTCCCTTTTCTTAGCCCTAGTCTCGAACCAAGATCACACCACCTGTCCAACTGGAAACGACATCTTTTTACTAGCAAATCATGAATATCAATGTCATCTGTTAGTGTAATAACTGGTGAAAATCATAGGTTCATTATCAACAGTATACCTGAGGGCTGTAACACTTTCTTCAACATTTTTTTCTTTTTTCCTCCAACACTACAAACTATATTAACTTTATGAAACAATTAACATCAGCTTACATCTCTTTAACTCTATTAGTTCTGCAGCTTGGGATAATATTTTCTCTTCATGCTCAGCTAAAGACTTCTTTAGACCTAATAAAAAGCACATGTATGTACATGTATACATGACACATGTACATGTATAGTATGATTAAATTTAGTCAACCAATTTAACTGTTTATAATTATCTGCTATAAATTTTATAAATGTAAACAACAATAATGATTAATACCTGACTCAGATTCTAATAAGCGCTTATTTTCCATAAAAACAGCACTTAATTGCTTTTTTCTAGCTTGTAACTCATTCTTGAGATCAGATTCTACACACAGTTATTAATAAAACAAAAGAATTAGAATCTACCTGGTATTTCCAATGATTCAATTTGCTCTTCAGTTTCCATACTCAATGACTCTATATACAAGTAAAATCATGATAATTGAATCTCTCATTCAAGGTTGTGCCTATTTGCCCTATGATGGTTGGGACAGTACAGTAATAGTATTCGACCACCTCTTATTTCTTCTAGGCAGAACTGTGCTCACATTTTTGGAATATTTCATATTAAAAAATAATTTGTTTTTTATTTTTGTGTCAAACACTTAATATTTGCTACAAATTTTTACATTATACTTGTATGTGCAAACCAAAACTTTGTACATTTTGACAAGTGAAATATTTCCTAAATTATTATAAAGAAATTTTGTAAAGAATTAAAACAATTATTTTCAATGAAAATAAACTGGCTATACAGTTTTAGAATACATGCAAATATAAATACCTTCATTTATGCTAAACTGAAGTTTTTCCTCAAGAGTCTTCATTTCCTAAATTATAATAGCTAGATTAATAAGCTTTTAAAATTTCATGCTTACTCTCTCTTTATTTCTATCATATAGAGTGTAGTGGCCAATAGTTAACTGAATTAAATCAACCTCTTTCAGCAATGTGGGAAGATTAGCTTGAGCCTCTAAGAACAAAGCATTCATCAGGTACAGTGGAGCATAGCAAATGATGAGGATCGAATTGGCTTTTTGAATAGTTTGAACAATAACTTCATTAGCCAAATCGTCAAACGCTCTTTTCATCAACCGACGAATGTCCTCCAATAAATGATCTGATGGCTCCCAGTCAAGAAGAAATTGAATCTTTTCACAAGTAAGAGAACTGTTTGATGCTAATGAAAGTTTTTTGTTCAGAGTAAATGCAAGTTTGATTTCCTTAGAAAACTTCTCTATTTCTTTTATATACTGTGAGGCAAGGGAAATGCCATCCTCTAGATCATAGCGATTAGCAATAGTCTCAATTGCTGCTACATTGACGATATTGCATTTCTTTTCAATGATCTTGAAAAGTTCATCAAAGGATTGGGTCTGTTGTAATTGAGATTTTAGCTCTGGCCAGTATTGCTCTAAGAATCGCTTCAATTCTTCTAATTTGGTATTTGTTGATAATATGGGCTTCATTTTGTCTATAAATGCACAGAATTTTCCACTCATTGCTTCGAAACTGTATTCATGTGCAGCTCTACTAACTCGAACTTCCTTCTCTGAAATTAAAATTATAGATTAAAGCCAGTTTAGAAATTCTACCTTGTA
The DNA here is from genome assembly GCF_000090795.2 of Amphimedon queenslandica. NCBI lineage: Eukaryota > Metazoa > Porifera > Demospongiae > Haplosclerida > Niphatidae > Amphimedon > Amphimedon queenslandica. Next base: position 175,767 of record NW_003546432.1, on the reverse strand, counting down.
ATTGTGGTTGTGTAGATGTTACATCTGATTCATTACTTTGAATTGATTCACAGCTAATATCAGTAAAATTGTCATGTGTACATTATTATCAAAATACTTGCTGTAATCTTCAAGTATTTCTCTGCCGATAGCAACTGTTCCATCAAATGTTTGCAAGGCATCAGCCAGTACTCTCAACTTTTTCTGATTTTCAGCTACTGTAACACAAATAGATCTGAAAGGCTCATCAACAAGCAAATTTCCACCCCGTCTTATTTTAGACTCGGTCTTCTTTGATATCACTCCCTCCGAACGCAACAACATAAGCAATTTAGGAGGTAAGGCAACCCAAGTAAATTTACTACGATGGCACAATAAGATTTGACTAGCAGGATTTACCACTAAAAATAACAATAAAGGCATTATTGTAGGAATACAATGCATCTTTGTAAATTACATATTTTGTGAATTTTTTCAGCAGCTACAATTGCAATACTTTTTACAGCAACTTCCAATAACTGAGGGAGAGGATTCTCAAATTTGAGCCACAAGCTCAAGCACTCCAGGAGGCACTGATGAGGGTCTCTGGGGTAGCCATCTTTTATTGAATTGAGTTGTGGCTGCAAAATATTGAGTGATAGTCCAAGGTCATACCATTTTGTCTCATCAAAGTTGGTATCTTTCAATATATCTCTGATTAATAACAAATGCTTGATACCTACAAAAATTACAAAGATAAAAACTGCTCAAATCAAGAAATAAAGCAACATACTTAAACAAGAAGGTGCACTATAAAACCATTCGCGCAACGTCATGAAATCGCTTCCGTCGATCACAGTATAAAAGGAGGTGCCCTGGGCACAATATGGCGGCCAGATTGAATAAAATTTAAAAATAACAAAATGGCTCCCGCACTGGCACTGTTCTTATCATGGCTAAATCACTACCAAAACGCATTATAAAAACATTAAAATTAGCAAAGGTAAGAGAGTTAACCTACAAGCACACCTAGAAAGCATAGCAAGGAGAGAAATGGTATAACTGACTTGAAGTAATAATTTTACATTATTGTCAAATATTATATTGTATATTCTGAAAAATCTGCCAACAGCCTAAGAAACACGGTCAATGATGCTGTCAGGCAGGTAATAAGTGATAGTGGCAAGGGAATAGCCCTCACTACTACACAGAAAACCAGCCCAAGAACCGCCACCACTCAGTGGGACCAGACAGCCCTGCTGACTATACCATATATCAGCCACCATCATCAAGTATAAGTGGTTCCAGCAAAGACCCCAACATGGTCCTCATTCAGATCCTAGTACTGGTAGCAGTTGTAACATTCAACGATCTACTGGAAGAAGTAAATACAAAAATATTATTCTAAATTTTTAAAAATATAAACATTATAGGGTTGAATAGATATTGGGATGGTGAGGAGCCTCCTGTATCTGTGTACCTCTTCCCAACTGTGCCCAGTGATGCCGACAAAAATATGGCAGTACTGTGATGGTAATATACTATGACAAGAAAAATGCTAGTACGAGCCTAAAAATATAA
>NW_003546432.1:159232-170441 GCF_000090795.2 Amphimedon queenslandica | reverse complement strand
CACTGTAGCATTGTAGCACTGTTGCACTGTAGCATTGTTGCACTGTAGCACTGTTGCATTGTAGCACCGTGTGCACTGTTGCGTTGTAGCACTGTTGCACTGTAGCATTGTAGCACTGTTGCACTGTTGCTCTGTAGCATTGTTGCACTGTAGCATTGTAGCACTGTTGCTCCATAGCATTGTTGCACTGTTGCATTGTTGCACTGTTGCACTGTAGTATTGTAGCATTGTTGCACTGTTGCTCTGTAGCATTGTTGCACTGTTGCTCTGTAGCATTGTTGCACTGTTGCATTGTAGCACTGTTGCATTGTAGCACTGTAGCATTGTTGCATTGTAGCACTGTAGCATTGTTGCACTGTTGCACTGTAGCATTGTTGCACTGTAGCATTGTAGCACTGTTGCATTGTAGTAGCACTGTAGCATTGTTGCACTGTTGCACTGTAGCATTGTTGCACTGTAGCATTGTAGCACTGTTGCACTGCTGCATTGTTGCACTGTTGCATTGTTGCACTGTTGCATTGTTGCACTGTTGCACTGTAGTATTGTAGCATTGTTGCACTGTTGCTCTGTAGCATTGTTGCACTGTTGCTCTGTAGCATTGTTGCACTGTAGCATTGTAGCACTGTTGCATTGTAGCACTGTAGCATTGTTGCACTGTTGCACTGTATCATTGTTGCATTGTTGCACTGTAGCATTGTTGCACTGTAGCATTGTAGCACTGTTGCATTGTAGCACTGTTGCATTGTAGCACTGTAGCATTGTTGCATTGTAGCACTGTAGCATTGTTGCACTGTTGCACTGTAGCATTGTTGCACTGTAGCATTGTAGCACTGTTGCACTGCTGCATTGTTGCACTGTTGCATTGTTGCACTGTTGCATTGTTGCACTGTTGCACTGTAGTATTGTAGCATTGTTGCACTGTTGCTCTGTAGCATTGTTGCACTGTAGTGCTGTAGCATTGTTGCACTGTTGCATTGTAGCACTGTTGCACTGTTGCATTGTAGCACTGTTGCATTGTAGCACTGTTGCACTGTTGCTCTGTAGCATTGTTGCACTGTGGCACGTAGCATTGTTGCACTGTTGCAATGTAGCACTGTTGCATTGTAGCACTGCAGCATTGTTGCATTGTAGCACTGTAGCATTGTTGCACTGTTGCACTGTAGCATTGTTGCATTGTAGCATTGTAGCACTGTTGCACTGCTGCATTGTAGCACTGTAGCACTGTAGCATTGTTGCACTGTAGTGCTGTAGCATTGTTGCACTGTTGCATTGTAGCACTGTTGCACTGTTGTATTGTAGCACTGTTGCATTGTAGCACTGTTGCACTGTTGCTCTGTAGCATTGTTGCACTGTGGCACTGTAGCATTGTTGCACTGTAGCATTGTTGCATTGTTGTACTGTAGCATTGTAGCATTATTGCATTGTAGCACTGTTGCAAGTACTGTAGCATTGTAGCATTGTTGCGCTGTAGCTTTGCTGCAATGTTGCATTTTTGCACTGTACCATTGTTGCCCTGTAGCGTTGTTGCTCTAAAGCACTGTTGCACATTATTGTTTTTTATGCAGTACATTAAAAATTCATACTCCATTATTATAATTATTTGACAAAATTATTAGCAAGTTGTTTTATTTTGTGTCTGCTTCTTTGCTTTCTTTAACTTGAGCTTCCTTAGCTTTTGGCAACAGAGGCTTTCTGCCATTCTCATGACATAATTTTGTGTAGAGATTCCTTCTTGTCACCAATCGATGAAGAAAAAATAAATGATGGTTTTTGCTCATAGAACAAACAATTTTCTTATATCTTGACAACCACACAAATGTTTGTTCACAGCACATAAAATTTAATTGTGGATGTTGCTCAAGAATTTTTGATGGGTTGTATTTAGTGATGCATACTGGGTCAGTGTGATTTTTAAAGTGGAACGTGTCAATTACCTATATAATGTAGGTCATGTATATTTTGAAATTACTTCTACTTACCTTTTGAATTGATGTCCACATTTCATCAAATGGTTTGGGTAATGGTAATGGTTTGGATGCCACAAGTAAACCATCCAATTTGCACATGGCATCATAGGCTAAAACTATATCTTTCCACTCACTCTCAGGAACTGTTTGTAAGGTATCGTAAAGCCATTGGACAACAGCAACAAATACTTGAGAGGGAGATTCTGACCTATTTCATTCAATGATACAACTGTAAGAGAGATTATTTGATACTTGTAAAGAGGTTGCCAATAATCAATGTGTCCACAGGGTCGGCAAATGAATAGATGACCTCTACTCCAGTGGCGTAGTCTGTTGCTCCTGCCTAGGTCTTTGTTACATGATGTTGAATTAGCTAATGTTGTGTCATCTAACACTGTTAGTAAGTGTGTATTTTTGCCTATATTATAATCAAAATTATGCATAGACTATATTAAAGAATAATAATGTGACTGACCCGAAACACTTGATGTTGCTGATGTATCTGTTGTCACACAATCGACTATATGATCTGAACAAGATTACTCATACCAATATGTAGGAAACAGTATAATTTACCTTCGTTAGCTTTTTTATTAACAAATTTCAAGAAATCTGTAACACCAGTTGGATACCCTCTATCTGTGGCTATTTTGCAGTGGTTTTCACAGAAAGCTGTGTAAGAATTAATAGGTTGGCTGGTGCACACATCTGGAATATTCAATGCAGGAAAATCAGGAGTAGAAACATGAACTGGGAACATGCAATGAGGAAAATTTAACTTCCAGTTACCATCAATGGTCCAACAACTACCACACGCTAATTAAAATTATATGGCATCATTAGACTATTGGTTATAATTACAAATACCTTTTTCAGTACATTCCTTGGTTGGTACATGTGGGTAGCTAATACCAACCATGTTTTCTACAACCTCTTTGAGCCTATCTTCACGATCCTGTTTTCTCAACTTTGTCCATTCAAAGCTGGTATTTGAACGATGCTCTTCTTCAAGTTCACCATTGAAAAACATGTCAGAAACGTGAACTCGGGTCAATTCATTACAAACACCTATTTATCATTATTATTAATCATAGTTTATGAATTAATAAAATACCACTTATTGGATCATTGTATTTATCTAGGTGAACATGATAATAACACTCAGCAAATGCAGAGAAGGAAGTCCAAGAATGCAAGCTAGCTTAAATATACAAGAGTAAGTGCAATGTTTATAAACAACAATATACTACCTTAAATTAACAAACCATTGATGTAGTTTACGTTCTGCATATGACACATTAGATATTTCAATCAATGGCACTTTCTCCGGATAGAGTCTTTCTCCAGAACTATGATTGCCATACCATGTGTGGTTGTAATTTGTGAAGCATTCTTTGCAGCGCAAGGAGACTTTGCTAGCTACAACTGGCCCATTTAAAGAATGCACTGTAACATTTATGTCAGAATTGTGGACAGACAGTGATCCTATAATAATAATTATATTAATAATGATAAGTTACAATAATGTGCAAGATATATTATAGTATTGTATAATTATCCTATACCTTCTGTCTTGTGTAATTTACAATGATAATTCAAGCAAGTAGAAACAGGAGGAGCGACAAATGCCATATATGCCTTCCCTGCAATTTGTGATAGCTGCTGTAAGTCCTCTTCAAAACCAGTCGTTGCTACTTCCCGCTTAAAGAAGTTAATATGTGAAGCAATATTCTGAAATTGCTGTAAATTTTGATTATTTACAACCTCTGCCTTTGCCACATGATTCACTATCCTGGTTATGTAATTTGACCTCAGATTACAAAAAGATTTTGGAACTAAATGCTCTGCCATTCGCAGTGCATCAATTCCATCTAGACCTAGTGCTGCCACAAGAAATAAAGTAGAAACAGAACAATTCTTGTCTTTATTCCCTGCCAAATCCAAATCAATAGCTCTAAAAATTTCAAGTAATAGGCACTATAGGCTAAATACCCACCTTACTTCAATATATCACCATATTGAGAGGATCTAGTGAGTAACTCTTGACATGAGGCAATAAAATCATTGTAAGCTGTTGCCAGTTTCAATTTTAATTGATCAAATTGCCTGGCATTCTCTTTTGCTTCTTCTGGATTAAATCTAAACTTCTTTGAAGCTCTCCCGGCTTTTGGCTGTAGTGATCTTTTGCCTGTGGATGTGGATGACATTATTGAGCACTTAGCTTATGGTCACGTGGTCACTCCCGATGTGCATGCGCAGTAGTGCAGTGCTGTACATGTGCGCAGTTAGTGCACACGTGAAGTCTTAAACTGATTGACTGTGATTGTAGTTGTGCCTATCTGCCTTTCTCTGAGTGTGCCACAGTAGTCTCGTGCCATAGTGACAGAAATTAAAGAACTCTCTGCAGTAACTGTGTAACACCAATCACAGAAGAGCCTTACTGAAGAACTGAACTGTTTGGCTAGTTAGGAAAGGTCAGTGAAGTGTTCATCAATGACGAAGAAGACACACATGTAGCTGTGACATTATTAGTATAACCTATGGGTAATTCTCAGCTTTGCTACAGTACTGTCACAAAGCATGCTTGATTTGTATAAGCACGAATTTGGCATCACTTTGAAATTAAATTATATTTATTTCATTTTAGCTCTTATTGCTTTGTCTGTCATGGATGATGAAACCAGCTATTTTGGCCTTGTCGAGGATCATCAGTTTCGATTTGGAGTTTGGAAGGGAGAGACGTTTTTTGCCTTAAGTAACTTTGTAGCTGATTTTGATGTTGAAGTTTATTCGGAATCTGGATCTGTATCTGGTTATATGTTTAATGTAACATACAATAACGGCAAAGTGCTAGGGTAAGCTGCATGATGAGTCACACAAGCTATGCAACAACAATGAATGTATATGCTATGTACCCAGTAAATTTAGAGGACAGAAATTTTAGCATATTTATAATACTAACACTTGTAATCGGAACCATTAATTGCATGCATAGCCTCAAAATTTCTGAATGAAACCTGCCAATGACCAAATTGCAAAATTTTACCATCGTTTTGGGATACTAGAGGGATATTTGCATTACTATATTGTTATTACAAATGAAACAATGTGCTATTATTGGCTAGCTACTGACATTTATCATATGCTAAGTCGTAATTAGGTGTAGGAGAAATTTAATATTATCCAATTTGATCTTGATATTTTAGCTGCATCTGTGGCATCCTTAATACATATTACACCAACTACCATATCATTTTTTATTATTTATCACCTACTGGCATGTTAGGGTCAATTACATACAAAAAGCATACTGTATCTCGATTATAATAACTATTACAAATGACTATTAATTTAATTACCATGACTATTACATGTTCAGAGTTTATGAAGTTAATATAAGTATGTTAAGGGCCAAATTTTATCAAAAATGACATTAAGGTAATTTCCCTTCTTTATTTCATTTTATGGTACACACATGTACCTATGTTGCATAGAAAGTTTGAGCTGATTACAATCATACTGTGACTTTTAAAATTTTATTACTAGGTATACATTGCCATCGTTACTATTATGATTACATATACATATTACCCAAAGCCTGTTAGCCTAGTTTGCTATATATTAGCATCAATATATACACATACATGTATTAATGTGTGGCACTGCATATTCAACCATTGTTCCTTTTGTTAAAAAGGCAGGATATGAAAAATGCATCAAACACTTTTTCTACCTAAGCCAATGTTGTCATAACTTATTGTTACTTGTATAGGAGCACGTACGTTTCAAGTCAGGATTCAGAGGAGAGAAGCAAATGGACTACCAGTTTGCGTAAAGGCTTAGGATTTGCTGGACTGCGGTGCAATGCCAATAATACACAATTGGGATCATATTTAATGAAAAAACTGGAAATTTCATATAGAAATGGGGATATTAAGAAAAAGAAAATGGTTGCTGTTGTAGGGAGGCAAAATGGAACAGATGAGATATGGGTCATGAATAGGCAAATTCATTTAGATAACAAAGGAGTTCAGGTAGACCCATCTGAAAGCCCTTATACTTGGAACGATGAGCTAGATGACATGGCTCCTGAATTAACAGCTGTCAGGAAGAATAAAAGTTCTGTAAGAGCACTAATAAAAGCAGTTCACAAGTCATATGGTGCAAACACTCCTGCTGTTTTGCTGACGATTGGTGCAGAAATAATCTGTTTTCATTATGATATTCTGAATGATAAGGCGTATTCAGTACCAGCAAGCATTCTGACTGGAGCAGTCAGCATTGGAAAAAGCACTGCATCACGTATTGCTTTAGCTTGTGCCGGAGCACAAAAGTCGTTTATAACATCAGCCACAGACTCCAAGATAAAGAGCGTCACTAGTAAAAGTACTCTTGGAATTGCACTTGATGATCCTAAGGATGCACAGGATATAGCTGAGAAGGTGATGCATCACTTTGACAAGGGGAAAAGTTGTTCTCAGACTCGTACTTGTATTCCTCGCTGCACTTTCATGGCATCTGTTAACAGTGAATTTTTGAAGAAATTTTCTGAACTTCATCCAAAGTTTGTTTTATAGCTAGAGTCCATTTTTCACCTGAGCCATACTTTGCTATAATTTTTTACTTACACTTACTAGATCTATTGTAAAAATAATGCATTCCTCCCTTCTTATTGCATTTATTGTGGTACATGCATTTTAGATTTAGCCATAGTTTTTAATGGTAATAGTGCTTTAAAAATGGCTGTCGCTTTTTAGCTTGGAGTTGGCTATACATGTACAACTCATACAAGAAGCATAGAATGATAAACTTTTACATTGTGTTAATTATTGGTGTAGGTAAGCTTGTAACAATTAACCAAATGGGCTCAGGTGAAACAAATTGACTAACATAGTGAAATATTATGTTGTTTAATATTAAATTAGGTACATCTCCAGAGTTTGCTTAATTCCATTTGGGAAAGACACCCATAATCTTAGCCCAGCAGAAAGATTTGAAGCTGATAGAGAATTAGCAAATGCAATGAATGTGTCCGATTCGTCTTTGCCTATTATTATCAAACTGCAATCTCAATTTGACAAGGTACTGCTACCGTATAGCGGGATATTTTCGTGGGGTCAAATTTTCGTGATTTGGGGTGGTTGAGATTTTCGTGGGTCAAATTTTCGTGATAACTGTATTATAAGAGCCTCTGGCAAAGCCAGGTGAACTTTCTCTACCTCTCTCTCGACAGCTTTAATCGTTTTGAGGGTAAGCCAAGTGTACTTTTATCAATGGAAGCTTTTTTGGAAGCGGCTTGAAGTATTTCTCCATTTCATTGCATGTGGAGCAATATGGATACTGCAACAGGACACGCCTATACCGAATATGTGCTAAATTTTCGTGCGTCAAATTTTCGTGAAAGTGTCTTGGACACGAAAATAAGACTCCACGAAAATATACCGCTATATGGTATTCATAACTTTTCCCAACAATAGCAAATCATTTTTAATATTATTTCACTGACCATAATGTAGGTACATGAATTGAAGGAAGTTATTGAGAAAGTTTCCAGTTTTCTACCCAAGGAAACAACTCAGAGGCTTCAGTTTTCCTACTCTCTTTTATTGTTTACGACATTGAAGGTATAATTATCATGATTAGTTTTGAAAAGGTGACATTATTTTTAAAAAGTTTGTAACATATCTTTATGTACCCCAATAAAAAATACAAATTGAAATGTATATACCCTAATTAAATGAATGATAAAGTAAATTTTTGGAAACATGTTCAAAATAAATGTATAATTTTCAACTTTTATTTCCAACATAATGTACATAACTATAACTAAAGTATTGCCAAAATAGTCTTAAATAATGTGTTCCACTCATCAGTTTTTAGAAAAGCTTAAAGTTAAGGAGCAATATGAACAACAACTGTGGTCTTTCTTTCAAGAACAAATGATTCCAGTTGTAACACAATACCAACTAAAGAGTGAGGCTACTAAGCCTGGTATGCAGATCAGTATGTCTTTCAGCAAAGAAGCATTTGAGCAGTTGCTACTTCAAGTGATTGATGATGACACAGGAGATATGGTATCTATAGTTTTTTGTCTTAATGATTTTTATTGTTTCATAGATTATAAAGTCCTTTCTCAGAATAGAATATAATTGTAACAAACCTTCAGCAATATCTGTATTGATGCCACACTTGACACATTTTCTGAAGAGGAAAAAAATATCCTATGATGAAAAATTTCTTGCCAAATTATCCCTTTTATACGAAGGACAATGTAGAACGAGTATACCTCGTACCTTTTTAAGCATTGACTCCACATTGACAGATATTCCTAAAGGAATTAGTGGCCGTAAAGCTGAGGGAGCTGTATACCTGAGATGCATTGAAATTAATGCCGATGCTTTATCAGAGAGAACACTGAACCATCTTGAAGAAGGTCTGCCCCAATAATTTCAATTAATGTAAATTAGCTTTTTATAGCTTTCTTAGGAACTTCTAGTGCTCTAAAAGAGTCTCAAGATAGTGTAAGAACTCCCACCAAGTGTGAAGGTATTCTACCATACATTGGAAAATGTTTGAGGGCTGTAAATGTTGTGAATTTGCTTTAAAATCAATTTCGTGGATGGAATTTTTACGAATGTATGCCTTCTGCCGTTATTGTATCGTAAAACTTTGATTTTTGTGGAATGAAATTGCAGCCCTGAAAAATTTGGCGCTATATGGTATTTTACCTTTAATGTGGTTAATTATTTTACAGAGACTCATCCCTTACACACCTCAACTCCAATTACAAAGGCTGATTGTATGTCATTATTACTTGTTCTGATGTTTATTACAACATTTCATTAGTAGACCAAGATAGTTTGTCAAATAGATCTAGCTTATCATCAGTGGCAGATGACCGTAATATCAGCGGTTAGTAATGAATTCAAGATTATTAATTTTTATAAAATACATTTATACACCACTTCTGGTGGCAAAAAATTTCTTTATATGCCTTGACAATGTGGTACTTTTTGATATTTTTAAGTCACATTTATTTAATTTACAGGTACAGTGGCATTAGTATCTGAAGAGTCTGCACAAGTGGAACAGGAGGAAACGGACTCCTTGAGATATGGTTGTGATTTGCAAAGTAAGGCAGTTGAACTAAAAATTAGTGTATAATTGATATTATGGATTTATCATAGAGTCTGGTGATTCCACACTAGCTTTCATTGAAGATAACAATATAGGACAACAAAATGAATCCTTCAGTGGTTACCGTAGTGAAAGTACAAGGAGTAAAGATGAGAAATCTCAGGGAGGAGAATGTAAGGATGCTATAGATAGAGATTTACAAGAATGCAATTGGAGTGTGTTATAGTGGGTTTCAACTTTAGTGCATGCATGCTTTTCATTCTTTTTTGTGCTTGTGTGAGAAACTCTTTTAAAGTTCACTTTAAATTCTAGGTAAAAGATCAATGAGATTAAGAACACATATTGTTGCTCTTTCTCCTAAACAGCCTGAACAGGATCATTCTGTAGCAGGTGCATGTGATACTAACATTACAATTTGTTATAATGTTTAAATTTTTTCAGTTAAAAGATCATTTCGCTTGAAAACAAGAACCACCGATGGAGCAGTACAATTTTCTTGCAGCAAAAAAACCAAATTACTCCATGAAACTTATTGCCAGCATTGTGAAGAAAAGTTTAAGAAGGGAGAGAGGCATCAGATGGTTGGATGTGATCAGTGTACGAGGTGGTACCACATGAAGTGTGTGAAGTGTGACGTAAACAAATTTTGGAAATGTGAAAAATGTAAGATAAATTTATCACAAATTTTTATAATAAGTCTTTAACATTGTAGGTTAAATAACTGATAAAGAAACTAGAAAGACATTAGTACTCCTGTTACATAACATAGGTAGTAAAAATTCTATTGTTGGGTATTAAAGTTATTACAAATGATAATTTAACATTAATTTTTCTGTAATGGCTACATTCAAGAACAAAAATTTAATCTTCAGAATGTTTTGATACTATTTCAGAAACAGTACATCAGTGCAACAATGCTACAGTGCAACAGTGCTGCAATAGCACAGTGCTACAATGCAACAGTGCAACAGTGCTAAAGTGAAACAATGCAACAGTGCCACAAAAGTACAACAATGCAACAGTGCAACAATGCAACAGTGAACCAATGCTACAGTGCAACAATGCAACAGTGCTACAATGCTACAGTGCTACAATGTAACAGTGCAACAATGCAACAGTGCAACAATGCAACAATGATACAGTGCAACAGTGCAACAATGCAACAGTGCTACAATGCAACAGTGCACTAATGCAACAGTGCAACAAAGCAACAGTGCTACAATGCTACAGTGCTACAATGCTACAGTGCAACAATGCTACAGTGCAACAATGCTCTACAGTGCAACAATGATACAGTGCTACAATGCTACAGTGCAACAATGCTACAGTGCAACAATGCAACAATGATACAGTGCAACAGTGCAACAATGCTACAGTGCAACAATGCTACAGTGCAACAATGCAACAATGCAACAAGGCTACAGTGCAACAATGATACAGTGCTACAATGCTACAGTGCAACAATGCTACAGTGCAACAATGCAACAAGGCTACAGTGCAACAAGGCTACAGTGCAACAAATGCTAAACTAATGCTGGCTGTATATGCCTAGTAATTAAAATAATGCAACATTTGCAACGTTGCATTTTTATTGCTGTAAGATTTCAATACCTAAATCTCTACACATATGGGTGGGAAAGTCAAAACCAGATATGAGCAACTTGTTAAGTTCTGTTTTAAATGATATCGAAAGATTGAATTTAATTGGTTTTGACTTTTTAGATTGTGAAGGAAAGAAGCGTATTTGTCGTATTAAGCTTCTTTTTGGTGTTTTTGACTTTGTAGCTAAAGCTAAAGTCCTAAATATGATACAGTTTAATGGTAAGTATGGCTGTCCAACCTGCCTAGATCCAGGAGTGCATCGAAACAATCGCCATTTATACCTACCAGGTTCATCGTATAGTTTGCGAACTTTAGAAGGAATCGAAAGAGCTCAAAATGAAGGTGAAAGTAGAGGTGAAATCGTCGAAGGGATAAAGGGTACTTCTGTATTACATGGCCATTTACATCTAGTTGATGCTATACCTCCTGATTATATGCATTGTGTCTTAGAAGGTGTGACTAAATCTTTATTGACTTTTTGGACTCACTCAAAATATAGTAGC
>NW_003546432.1:151379-158969 GCF_000090795.2 Amphimedon queenslandica | reverse complement strand
ACTCACATACCCACTGTTGCTCAACATGTTGCTGGTGTCCATTGTCTTCTTGTTGAGTGTCAGTGAAGTTATTAGTCAATGTCCACCTTCCTCAAGTAAGACACTGGATGTGTATAATAACAACTGTATAGGTTTTTATAGGTATCTACCTGAGGCATGAGGGAAAATGTTATGCTAATGGATCATATTTTCATGATGATGGCATAGTCAACACTCCTCTAGAGTGTATATTGCCTAATTCTGCTTTAAATGGTGGACAACAATGGATTGGTCCTAATGGAACAGTTCCTTGTCCTGGTAGCAATTCAAATTTGAATTGCACTGTTGAATCCTACACTATCCTCAGTTTTCATGTGATTAATAATCTTCATCAATTAAATGATGGCTGGTACAAGTGTTGTCTACCCACTGATTGTTCAGATCCTAATACTAACATCATCTTTGCTAATATATTCAGTAAGCGGAGAGTATAATCACATAATGATGTAATATACTTTATTTGTAGAATTTGCCCAAATAGAATCATTTACTGTGGCTGATCTTCCTTCTGATATGACAGTATATCCTCAGAAATTTAAATTAAACTGTATTAAAATTGGATTCGTTCATTACGATGTTAGTATCAGTATTGGTAGTACTTTGCTGGCTAATTACACTAATTGTGGTGATAAGAGTAGTAACTGTCCTGGTACTGTGTTAGTTAGTAGGAGCAGCACAGTAAAATATACTGTTGATGTCACATGGGATGGAATGACTGTCAATAGTGGATCGATCAGAGATTTAAACATTTATGAAGATCAGTTATATCAGTGTAAAGTGAAAGTTACTAATCAACCTACTAGAATACGTAATGTAACTATAAAAGGTAACAAAATTATAATAGATCATTAAATACCCCATGTTTATTTATATGCAGTTCCAGCAACTGCTCCTTCTTCTCTTACTGAAGTAAACAAGACAACTACCACTATCACTGTCAGTTGGACTCCACTTGATTCATCTGATGCTGATGGATATGTAGTCAATGTCACTAGTGACACAGACACTGTGCAGACAGTACAGGCGGAGGGAAGTAGTAATAATACAATCACACTGAATGGAATGAGTGTGCTAACAACTTATAACATCACAGTCAGAGCCTATCAACAATTACTGGGACCTGCTAGTAGTGCAATCAGTGTTACTACTCGTTGCCAAAAAGAAGGTATTCCTTTATAATTATTAGAAATAACAAATGTGTATTATGCATGATCTAAAATTACAGGCATCTATTTAACATATAATGGAAATTGCTATCTTAATGGATCATATTTTTGGAATAGCATTGTTGATTCAGATACTGAAGCTATATCATGTGTGTTACCTGGTACTAGTCTAACTACTGGTCAGTGGGTTAGAGTTGCTGATCCTGATGATCCTGTTGACTGTAACAGTAATAGTGCCAGTGATCCTTTTCGTTGTACTAATGTCACTTCACCAGCTGCTACTATCAATCTTTATCTTGCTGGTGGACTATCAGCAGCTCAAGAAGGATGGTACAAGTGTTGTCTACCCACTGCTTGTTCAGATCCTAACACTAACATCATCTTTGCTAATATATTCAGTAAGAGGAGAATATAGTCACTTGCTGATGTAATAAATTTCATTTGTAGGATATGCGGAGATAGAATCATTTACCCTTGCTGATCTTCCTTCTGATATGACAGTATATCCTCAGGAATACAAACTAAATTGTATCAAAACCGGATTGTTTTGGTATGGTATTAGTATAAACCTCTATAGTAGTGCACTGGCTAATTACACTAATTGTGATGATCGATTAAATAATTGTCTTGGTGCTGTGTTAGTTAGTAAAACCAATACAATAGGATTCACTGTTACTATCACATGGGATGGAATGACTGTCAGTAGTGGATCAATCAGTCAATCAACCACTGGAGATCACACATATCAGTGTGTACTAGTTAATTTCAGTGGTGGTAATGATAGAACACGTACTTTAGCCATTAAAGGTAATGACCTTTTTTTGCTACCAAAAATGTATCTATCTTTTATTATTATTAGTACCAGCAACTGCTCCCTCTTCTCTTACTGAGGTCAACAAGACAGCTACCACTATCACTGTCAGTTGGACTTCACTTGATTCATCTGATGCTGATGGATATGTAGTCAATGTCACTAGTGACACAGACACAGTGCAGACAGTACAGGTGGAGGGAAGTAGTAATAATACAATCACACTGAATGGACTAAGAAGAGGAACAACTTATAGCATCACAGTCAGAGCCTATCAACAATTACTGGGACCTGCTAGTAGTGCAATCAGTGTACAGACCTTTGATCTTCCAGGTATATAATGCTCCTGTGTGTAATACATAACATTGTTGATGTATTTCCATAGCTATTAATTCAATCAATTGGACACTAGTCTCATCCATTACAGAACTCAATGGCACTCAATGTCGTATTGACTGTCTCACGATCACTAATATCGACAATCCTTCAACTGATGTTTACTGGTTAGTGAATGGAGTGATGAAGAGTAACTCAATGTATACATCAATTGATGTCCTGACATACAACAACACACTACTGGTATATCCTGATCCACTGGGAGTGTCAGTTAATGTTTCCTGTATAGCATTGATTGGAGGAGTCAAATATAGTCAATCTGTGATATTACATGGTATGTTATTCATTTACTAGTTATAACAATTTGTTTTGTTCTATAGCTCCTAGTGGTCCTCCAAATAATGTGAGAGGGTTTATATTAAATGCTACTAGTATCAAAGTGAACTGGACCACTTCATCAGAGACTAATGGATATGTGATTGAGTATACTACTGGAGGTGTAACCAGGAATGTAGTATCTACCAGTGAAGATGAAATTGTACTAACAGATCTCTCACCAATGAGTACCTATACCATCAGTGTGTACTCATATATAGATCTACCTTCGGTTAACAGTACAATACATTTGATGCTGCTAAGTCATAATGGTTGGCCAATAAGTACTATATAGACTACAATGTTTCTGTTTTAAATTTACATTTGTAATTTTAGATACTACCACTTCCTATAATAATCCTATCAGTACTGCTACTCCATCAGTTTCAGTAACTCCATCAATCAGTGATTCATCAGATAGTGTTATTGCTCTTGGTGTGTCAGTAGGTGTATTGTTGATTCTACTAACTGTCAGTGTTACTATTAACATCTGCTTTTTTATAAGGTAACTTTAATCTAGTAATAATATTATAACTGATATATTTTTAGATTGAAAGGTTATTCTACTGATAGTGCTAAATCTATTAAACATGATACAAAGTTAGTAGTATAATTATTTTGGGAGTTTTATGTAATGTAATCATAATAATATGAACACACACATTGTATAATAGAGCTGATGAAGATATTGTAATGCAAGTATGTGAATTGTATGAACTTCACAAGACTAAGCAAAGTGAAATAGTTTATGATGAATGTGAAGCGACTTCATAGCTGACACAAATTATGAACTTTGATTATTAAAAAATAAATAAATGAGTATATTTTTATTAAAGCATAATGTGTAGATCAAAATTTATTAGCTTAGACTGTGTTGTATTCATGAATATTGACTTGTGTTTGTGTTATAAATTGTTTAACCACTTACTCATAACATTTACTGTTATTGTTACTGTATTCCATTAGGAAATCTATTACCATCCATTATTGTACACATACATCTACAACACTAATAATAACAACCACAATTACTGAATAAACCAAGAACCTCTTTCTAAGGCTACTATATTGCGACAGCTTCTTCCTCTTCTCTATTTGGATCCTCTTTTTGATTCATTTTCATTACTGACACATAGATATGCTACTCATTAAATAATTCTAAATTAAATGGAAGAAAGCATACAGTTAAACAATATACTGGTACTTCAGCACTGTAACATGTCAGGTATAGTTATTTGCTGTGTACATGATGATCTATAATCTCATTAATCTGCAAATCTATTCTACTTAATTTTTATGTATTTTTAGAGATAGTAGAAATTAAATGATGACTATAAGCGTGTATCTGTTTTGCTGCATGTTTCCATATAATTTTAGTTTTTGGGTTTGCTATAGTAGAATATAAAGTATATATACTAGTGACGTAGATCAAAGCCTGGGAGCCGCGAGGTCTGCTAATTGTGATAGCAGACCTGCCACAGCCACAGCTAGCTCTGCTATCATGATAGCAGACCTGCGCACAGGTCTGCTGTAGGGGTGTCCCGATTATTCTGGAATAATTTTGGGAATAATAGGTAGCACTTCAATTCCAGAATAATGCTGGCCTAATAGACCACCCTAGGCGAGAATTGAATGCGTAGGAAGATTATTAGAAATTTTTACGGTTGTAAGGCGTGGTTTAGGATGAAATAAATTCCGGCCGCCAATTTGGTTGGCAACTTTCAATGGAGAACAAACGGGCCGACATGAAAACAAACCTGTATTAAAATTTCTGGAGCAAATTTGACCAAATCCTTGACAGGAGAAGCTTAGAGGCAGCTGTTCTTTCTTATAACAAGCGCTTTTTAGCTATTAATAGAGCTACAGCAGGTAAGTGAGGCATTTTCTTCGTGCCTCCATTGACTTCCATAATAAACTTGCCAACCAAAATGGCAGCCAATTATAATGTGTGGGCGGGTACCGTATATAAAATTAATGAAATTCATAACTTTTCCAATTCACGCCTAGGGTGGTCTATAGGTGGATCAGTAGCCAAACTCTAATTAAAGAGCAGCAAATGCACAATTTTTGAATTTTTTAATGCCTGAGCTCAATTTTTGAACAAAGTTCAGGTTCTGACATAGATATAGAGACTTATATTTTGCAGTCTCTGCTGCCAATAGTGATACTTTAAATAGCTTCTTAGACTTACTAATTTTCATTTTTATTGTAGTTAGCTCATAATTATAAAGAATAAAGTGAGAATAATAGGGCAGAATAAAAAGAATAATAGGCAAATTTTTGAGAATTTCTGAATAGAATTATAGGTAAAAAAAATTAGCATAATCGGGACACCCCCGTGATAGCAGGCAGCCACGTGTCACACTTTTTGTTCTACTGCGCATGCTCAGTAAACTTCAATATGGCCACTACCTTTACTCGAGTATATTCTTTCCGCCAGATGGCTATCTTTGACCAAGTACACTTTATATTGTATATAGGATGGGTGAAAGTGCTCTATGGCAGATAGCAGACTNTTGGCNTNGGGTNTGNTATCTGCCATAGAGCACTGCCACCCATACATAGAGTTACTCATGTATCATTCATGTATGATGCACATAATTAAGGTTGTTTTTCTAACCAGGCTATATTTGCCTATCTACGGGATATGCATGCACTGCCAGATTTAATCACACTGACCTGTTTCCTCTTAATTATACTGTTCAGTAGCCAGTAACATCTGTTAAGTTGCTATTGTTGCTATCTGTATAAACTCCATTTAGAACTCCATTATACCCTACCATACACATCCCGGCAATGCATCCACAACTACTAATTTCAACATGTTATTTCTGGTCTTCTTGTTGAGTGTCAGTCAAGTTATTAGTGAATGTCCACCTTCCTCAGGTAAGACACTGGATGTGTATAATAACAACTGTATAGGTTTTTATAGGTATCTACCTGATGTATGATAGAGGCTGTTATTTTAATGGATCATATTTCTGGGATAGTAGAGTTTATGAAGCTAAATCTATATCATGTGTGTTACCTGGTGCTAGTCTAACTACTGGTCAATGGGTTAGAGTTGCTGATCCTGATGATCCTGTTGACTGTAACAGTAATAATGATACTGACCCTTTTCGTTGTACTAGTAACATAAGTTTGCCTAATGCTACTCTGAATCTTTATCTTGCTCAGCAGGAACTACTTGCAGCTCAGGAAGGCTGGTACAAGTGTTGTCTACCCACTGATTGTTCAGATCCTAACACAAACATCATCTTTGCTAATATATTCAGTAAGATAATAATTATTACTGAAATAATAATTTTTTGTAGGATATGCACAGATAGAATCATTTACTGTTGGTGATCTTCCTTCTGATATGACAGTATATCCTCAGCAATACAAACTGAATTGTGTAAAAATTGGATTCCCTCACTATGGTATTAGTATGAGCATTGGTAATACTCCAATGGTTCATTACTCATGTTCTGATGCCACCTCTTGTTATTTACCTTGTCCTGGTACTGTGTTAGCTAGTAGAATGTATACAACAAGATATACTGTTACTATCACATGGGATGGAATGACTGTCAGTAGTGGAGCAATCAGTCAATCAACCACTGGAGATCAAAAGTATCAGTGTGCAGTGGTAGTTACTGATCAACCTACTAGAAGACGTAATGTAACTATAAAAGGTATGATGTAAATGAATCCTAGATTAAATGCTCAATTCTAATATTATGTATATATATCTAGTACCAGCAACTGCTCCCTCATCTCTTAGGAGTGAGTTCAACAAGACAGCTACCACTATCACTGTCAGTTGGACTGCACTTGATTCATCTGATGCTGATGGATATGTAGTCAATGTCACTAGTGACACAGACACTGTGCAGACAGTACAGGTGGAGGGAAGTAGTAATAATACAATCACACTGAATGGACTGAGAGGAGGAACAAATTATAGGATCACAGTCAGAGCCTATCAACAATTACTGGGACCTGCTAGTACAATCAGTGTACAGACCTTTGATCTACCAGGTAATGCATATCATAACATTGTTGTCATGTTGATGTATCTTTAGTTATTAATTCAATCAATTGGACACTAGTCTCATCCCTTACACAACTCAATAACACTCAATATCGTATTGATTGCCTCACAATTATTGATATTGATAATCCTTCTACTGATGTTTACTGGTTAGTGAATGGAGTGATGAAAAGTAACTCAATGCATACATCAATTGATGTTCTGACATACAACAACACACTACTGGTATATCCTGATCCACTGGGAGTGTCAGTTAATGTTACCTGTATAGCAATGATTGGAGGAGTCAAATACAGTCAATCTGTGATACTACATGGTATATTACTCATTTACTATGGTGTGTTATTTGTGTCAAAAATATATCATTCTACTTCAATAGTACAGTTTACTTTCCAGCATGCGCCGCAAGGTGCATGCTTCCCACGAATTTAAGTCTCCCTCTGATTCAAATAGACATCTAGGATGGTGAGGTAGGTTTGCTAAATTTAAGTAGCTAAAGATAAAGCATACAATTATGTGTAGCTAGCAGCCAGCGCTACTGAAGTGGAGGTGTGGTCAAAATTAAAATGGCCGAAGTGGATGGCATGAATCTCGACATGGATAATCTTGTTTTTCGTGGGTGGCTGCAAGGTTTAAGTCTCTTGGAAACTTACACTAGTTCATCATCTCCAGAAGTCCTCGATTATCTTGTTTATCACATGGAGAAGCTATACAGGATGGTCGTAATTCTTTAGTATGAGGAAGAAGCTCAGTCAGATATGGTGGCAAGGAGTGTGTCAATATTAAAAAATTTACCGTAAATTTGGAGGGGATTAAATTTGGCGAAT